>NW_022103918.1:15252036-15253444 GCF_000313985.2 Echinops telfairi
GGCTTCTGCCTCCACCAGCCTGTGGTCTTCCTGTCTCCTGGCTCATCTTCCTGCTTTCTGAGCCACCTTCTTTCTTCCTGGCTTACTTGTCCTTAGAGTTACATGAGACAAGAAAAATCTCTACTTTAACATCTGCCCCATGGACTTGAACCAGAGTGGATCTAACCTCTGCTACATTTGTATGAACTACTTTCTTGTTATAAAAATCTTTCTATGTATACCCACACTGAACTCGCTGCCATGAAGGCTAACCTAGAGAGAACCTACAGAACAGAGTAGCATTGCTCTCAGACAATTAAGAGGCTAACATTTGGGGAGGCGAAAAGGAAGAGGCTGTGATCTTGTCCTTAGCTGAAGGTTCCTTATGCTGGGACAGCCGCAGGTTGCTCTGGGGCAGAATATAGAGCTAGGATTCTGGGAAATCTGTGATGTTACCTTGACTATCTGGATTCTGTTGAATAGAGACATTCATGCTAGTCTTTTCACCAGTGCATTATAAGGAACCGTTTTTGACCAAGGGTTAGGGAAGAGGACAAGAGTGACACAGCTTGCTCTCCTAAGATTTCATGTGGCAAGAAGCCACAAGTTTCATGTGGGTCAAGAGGGTACCGTGGAAGGAAGACTGGCTTAGATAGTCTTCAGATCCTCTGCCTTAGAGAGTGCACCTACGAAAGTGGGAGGCAGGAAGTGGTGGAAAGCCTGGTCCAGGTCTCTCTAGACGGCATGTCCGGAACACGTGAGACCCAGTCTTGCCACCTTTCTTCTGATGAACATTCTGGCTGTATTTCTTCCAAAGTAGATTTCTTTTCTCTCAGTCTATCATAATTTCTTTATATAATGTCCAACTGTCAGGTCCATGGAATGCAACTGAAAATACTGTTTTGGGTCAGATACACCTTCGTCCTCAAAGTGACACCCTTGCTTTTAAACATTTGAAAGAGGTCTTGTGCAGCGGATTTACCTTATGCAGCTAATTTTTTGATCTCTTGACTGCTGATTCCCTGAATATTGAGTATGGATCCGACTGAGATGAGCTCCTTGACAACTTGGATCTTTTCTCCATTTATCAGGATGTTACCTGTTGATCCAGTTGTGAGGGTTTGTTGTTTTACATTGAGTTGGAATCCATATGGAAGGCCGCAGTCCTTAATCTTCCTTAGTAAGTGCTGCATGTTCTTTTCCCTTGCAGCAAGCAAAGTTGTGTCATCTGCATACCAAAGGTTGTTAGTATGCCTTCCTTCAATTAAAATAAAATAATTTGATTGGGGCTCTTACAGCTCTCATAACATTCCATACACCAGTTGTATCAAGCATATTTGTACATATGTTGCCATCATCATTTCTAAAACATTTTCTACTTCAGCTCTTGGTATAAGCTCCTCTTTTGTCCCCTCCCTCCCCCCCTGCC
>NW_022103918.1:15254425-15257917 GCF_000313985.2 Echinops telfairi
GGTTCAAACCCACCCAGCAGCACCATGAAAGAAAGGCCCAGAGATCTGTCTCTGTAACAATATTAGTCCAGAAAACCCTGGAGTGCACTTCTGCTCTGTCACACACACATTGCTCTGAGTCAAAATTAACTCAACGGCAATAGTTAGGTAGAGAGAAAGGAACTGGAGCCCGGTGGTACAGTGGGTTAAGCATTGAACTGGTAACCAAGTGGTCAGAGGTTCAGACCCACCAGCTAGCTACCTGTGGGCGAAAAATGAAGCAGTTTGCTTCTCTAGAGTTTTATAGCCTCAGAAACTCTATAGAATTGGAATTAACTTGGCGGCAGAGGGTGTGTGTGTGTGCGTGTGTGTTTTAATACAGTTATATGCTGTTGTTAGTTGTCTGTGTGTCCATTCCAACTCATCGTGACCTTATGTACAAGAGAATGAAATATTGCCCAGTCCTGCATCCTTCTTACAGTCACTAGAGTGTTTAAGTCCATTGCTTCAGCCATTGTGCCAATCGGTCTGATCAAAGGTCTCCCACACGTCACGATGCTCTGCTTCACCGAACATGAGGTCCTCTTTAGCTGCTCATTCCTCTTTGTGATGTCTCCTCAGCATACTAATAAGACCGTGTGCTGCTGTGATCCAGAAGGTTTTTGTTGGCTACTTTGCAAAAGTAGATTTCTAGGTCCTTCTTTTTCTTCTGAACCTGAAGGCTCTGTTGAAAGGAGTCCTCCATGGCTGACCCAGCTGGAATGTGGAATGCAGGTGGCCTAGCTTCCTGCCACTTAGCAACCTCAAGACACACAAGCACAACCAACAGTCAGATGAGTGTGTGTGTGTGTTGGGGGGGATGTTCGTTATACACATTGAGAGAAGTTACAGAAGGAAAGAACTGGATGAACTAGCAAACAGCAGTGCACTGAAAGTTTAGTATGGCCCTTTCAGTCCTAGCACTGCAAACCCTAGTCTCCATGCCTGGGGGGAGGTTCCATTCTCTAGAGAGTTGTCTGTTAGGTTAATGAGGGAGGGTTAAGGTGGGATGGTTCTGAATCTCTTCCTTACTAGAGGGTGAATGTGAATTGAGTCACCACCTTTAAGTTTCCTTGGGAGTGGTGGTGGTATGTAAATCAGCTGTCATCTTTGATGCCTGTGTTAAAACAAGAACTAACTTCCGGTTTTAAGGGTGTTGGAGCTGCCTGAGACCAGATCTGACTTGCCTAACATGCACAGTAATGACCCGTGTCTCCTCAACCTGGCTGTTTGACATCACAAGGCTGAAAACATACCTCCATCAATGGCCTAGGCATGGAAACAATGGCATCTTTGTTATTCCCTTTCCTGCCTGGGTATGCGTGTGCAAAAGACTAGTTCTTGTCAGTCAGTGGTTCTCAACCTTCCTTTAAGACAGCTCCTCACATGGTGGGGATACTCCAACCATAACATTATTTTCATTGCTACTTCATCACTGTCATTTTGCTACTGTTCTGAATCGTGCGACCCCTGTGAAAGGGTTGTTCGAGCCCCAAAGGGGTCACGACCCACAGGTTGAGAAGTGCTGTACTAACTCCTCCTGAAGAACACCCAGAAGATGCCCATCACTGCCCTACAACACTCTCAGGAAAACCCTTTCCCCAGGACCTGGAGAGGCCCTCAGCAACCCGAGTGAGGGGCTCTCCTTTGCTTGGCCATCCAAGTGCGATCTCTTTCACTGTCAGTGTCTCTGTAGCCTCACTGAGCGAGGCCTGGGCTATCATGGTAACACTGGCAAAGTGCATCTGGCTCACCTCTGCCTGACCTCCAGTCATGGGTCTTGACACAATGGCCTTTCACCTCACCCGATTCATTACCTTCCACAACCAGGTCAGCCATTTCCTTGATGGCATATAAGCTCTGCGAGACGTTTTAGTGAATTACAAAGCCCCACGAGGTGAGTTAGAATGGTGAGGAGAGGACTTGAACTTGATGTCAAGAGAGGACAGAGTTGTACAGCATTTTGGAAAAGTTGGACATTTCGAGTATCTTTAGCCTTCTCCTCATAGAGACCAGCCTTGTGCTGTTCCTTCTAAAAGAAATTATTTGTGCAGACGCTGTCTAGTCATACTTCTTCATTTTAAAGACAAGGAAACCAGACCTCAAGAGGTGAAGCCATTTTTCAAAGGTCTCTAGGGATTATGTCTCAAAGTCTATTTCCCCCCCAGGTGTCATAGTTCCCTGGCCAGCATCTTCAGTCCCCTGGCCCCGACAACTGAGCGTGCTGAGCAGAGCCAGAGGAGACTTGGGTCTCTGTGCAGGAAACCACAGAAGACCCATTTCAAAAGTTGTAGGTGTGGCATAGACAGCCTCAGGTGGTTACATAGGACAGCCTCCACAGAGGACACCCTTCATTTTGAGGCTTAGTGAAAGGAAACCGACTTTGCTGCAGATTTGGGCTGAAAGAGTGATAATTATTGGTTAGCTCAGACTGAGCTGACACATTGCTTGTGGGCCGAAGGACAGCTCGGAAGACTGGCCCCAAAACCAAGAACTGAGTGGTTGTGGCCAGGAGTGAACGAAATCACTCCCAAGTCCTCTCTTGACAGATGAGGAACTATGACACAACACCCTGGTCTGTGGGAGCTAGAAAGGTAGACAAGGGCCCCTAGGAGCTCCTTAGAAAGAGCCAAAACTCCAAGCTTTAAAATCTGTATGGAGACCAGAGCCTTGGCTGGGATTACCCACACAGGGGACAGAGCAGAAATGAATGGCCTGGAAGACGTGCTGAGAGCGGCCCAAGAGCCAGGACGTGGCCGGCCCACCCAGTGACAAATCACCCCAACCTCTGGTTTCATGAATCGCCATCAGTAAGATGCAGGCTGTGGACGTTGTGCAGGTCCCCAGAGAGTAAGAGGGAGCTTCAAAATGTTTGTGGAAAAATTATATTACCTTTTCATTCCACTTCCCGTGAATTTTTCGAAGCCCCTTGTAAACTCTGTAATGTCTGCTTTAAATGTAGCCAAGGAATCCCAGAAATGAAGTCCAGACACCTGCTCCAACATAAATGAACCTTGAGAACTGTTTGGTGAGTGAAATAAGTTTGGTCACAAAAAGACAAATACTGTATTCTCCCACTTATATGAACTATCTAGCATAGTCAAGTGTAACCAAGGGCAGGTGGGAAGGAGGCAAAAAAGAGAGACTCGTTGCTTAGGACACATTGAGTTACTGAAGGTGATGGAAAACTTGGGAAATGGATAATGATGGTTGAACAGCAAAATGAATATACTTAGTATCACTGTATTGTACATGCATTCACATCACTACTGTTAATGCGCTAATGGCAAATATTGTATTACATTTACCACAGTGTAAAAGAAAAATATCCTCCCAGATTGCTAAAGCCGCACCTGCCAGATGGGCTGACCAAAGGGCTTATGTTAATGGCAGGGGAGTGTCCACAATTCCTTTCCAACAGGACTTGATAATTCTTATGGCTTGGTAACAGATGTGCATTTTCTATTGTTCTTT
>NW_022103918.1:15258303-15265851 GCF_000313985.2 Echinops telfairi
ATGCACAGTAAACCCTGCAAAAGCTGGAACTCGTGTAAGGTAGAAACATGTAAGAGAAGGAAAACTCAAAGATTTCCCATTAAAACAAGCCAGAAAACACCCCATTAAAGAAGAAAACATGTGAGATTTGGGGGACATAAGTCATCTCCCCGAGTTCCAGCTCTCGCAGGTTTTCCTGTGTATGTAAGTGGCTGGAGGGGTAGGATGTGGTGAAGACTGTAAGCGAACCCTCAAGATACTTTTTCTTTCTGCTTCTCCTTGATTGTAGGATTGACAAGTCACTGAGAATAAAAACAATTTTGCAGCTTCCCTTGTGGATGAGGTGGCTATGTGAAGTCCTATCCAATGGATTCTGAGAAGTGAAGCACAAGTGCTTCCAAACAAGTCATTTCTTATTCATGTTGCCATGAGAGGCATATTCTTCCTTCTTCCTCCCTGACCTTGCTTGGGAGGTGCTGGGAGCTGTCCTAGGCCCTGCAGACAGAGAAACACGTTAACAATGTTGGGGACAAGGCAAAAAGATCCTCAGTGCCTTGACAACCTTGTTAAGATTTGGTCTACCAACTTCTGAGAAATTATATAGGGAAACGTTTTCTATGTTCCTAATGCTAACAGCAGGAGCCTTGGTGGTGTAGTGGGTATTATATACTGGGACACTAACGACAAGGTCAGCAGTTCAAAATCACCAGCTGCTCTGAGGGAGAAAGACGAGGCTTTCGACCCCCATAAAGAATTACAGGGGCAGATCTGCTGGGTCCTATAGAGTTGCTGTAAATTAGAATTGACTCAATGGAATTTCCTTCCTCTCTTTTTAAAATTGTGAATCTCTGTTACACACAGCCAAATCTTTCTCCTCAAATCCACATGCTGTAGCTAAGACAATCTTTAATAGATGAGGACATTACAGACATACATTACAGACCTTTTCAACCCCGAACATCAATTCTAAGTATATTTAGGTCAATGAAGACAGTGCAAATATAAATTCCATTGGATTATGGAATTTTCCAGTTTTGTTCAACATATATGCCTAGCACCTAATAGGCACTCAGTAAACATTTATTAAAGAATGTTTGGTGACTTACCCTCAAGCTACCAAGTCTTTATTCCTTTGCTTCATATTAATCCAAAGCAAAACAATACAAAAATCCCAAGCCTATGGCCCTCCAGGTAATTATACCTCAGAAAGACGTAATATGTGGTTTCTGAGATTGTTATTCTTTTTAAAAAAAATCATTGTATTGGGGGCTCGTACACCACTTATCACAATCCATCCATCCATTGTGTCAAGCACATTTGTACATTTGTTGCCACCATCATTCTCAAGATTGTAATTCTTTACAGAAGCAGTTAACCTCATTTTTTTCCTCCCAGGAAGTAGCCACCGTTCAGGTAGTAGCCCAATACCTCATCCACCATGTCACTAGGGCTCCCTGCTTCATAGTAGTAACTCCTGATTTAGTTCACCAGCTGAGAACTACTTATTAAGCAGCTGGTGTATGGAAGATTCTATGCTCAGAAATGTTGTTCGTTGTTGTTAGGGGTCATCAATTTAGTTCAGAAATGTAGAGGATAGAGAAGGGAGTAATAATAAGTAGCATTAATCAAACACAGAGTATTAAGCATTACTCCCAGTATTTTAAATGTACTTTTAATTTAATTTTCATAATAAGTCTAAGAACCAGATGCTATTGTTATTCCTATTGTACATAAGAGAAACATGAGGCAGGTAGAAGTTAAATGATTTTAGTAAGGTCACAATGATCATACAGGGGATATCTGATAGCAGGATTCCGCCAGTTTGGCAAAAAGTCTCTGCTCCAAGGCATAGCACTCTCTTTTCCAAAGAGTACCGGACATTGTTCTCATGAATTTAATCTCAAAAGCATAGATTCTGCAATTGCATTGTCAGGAAAAGCGTGTCTGTATTTGAGAGTTGCAATGTCTATTTTAGACAGAAATTATTATGCATTTGGATAAAATAGCAATTATTTTGTCAGATAGTAATAGAAATTCCATGAAACTGATTTTAATGCAATGGAATTAACTTTCTAGTGCACACATTTATTTTCTATTTTATAAACTAGACAATTTAACTTCTGGTCATTAAACAAAGCAGATTTTAAAGTCTTTACTAATTATTTCATAATGCTTTTGGCAAAAGTAAAATGGCATTAAAAAACTACTGTTTGTTGTTTATATAAAATATGTAAAGAAATAATTGAGTACTCTCAGAATTGATTGTCCAAAATGATATAAAACAGGCATGTACAAAATAATCGCTTGTCTTCAAATTAAAAATGATCTAATAAAAAGATAAATATAGTTATTCAAAGTATAATTCTCACATAAAAGAATAGGCACTCAAGCTGTCAAATTACATAGAATCTGGGGTCCCACATGCTGGAAGATAGCCATCTAACTGAGAAACAACAAAACCCACATGGAAGAATCACACCAGCCTGTAAGATGACAAGGTGGCGAAGGGGTCAGGTATCAGGTATCAAAGACAAAAAAAATAAATAAATCATAACATTGTGAATGAGGGGGAGTGCAGAGTGGGGACCCAGGTCCCATCCAGGGGAAATTGGACATCCCCTTGCAGAAGGGCTGCGGGGAGAAGAGGAGCCAATCAGAGTGCAGTGTAGCAATGATGAAATATGCAATTTTCCTCTAGTTCTTAAATGCTTCCTCCACCCCACTACCATGATCCCAATTCTACCTTACATATTCAGCTGGACCGGAGGATGTGCACTAGCACAGATAGGAACTGGAAATACAGTGAACCCAGGACATATGAACCCCCCAGGACCAGTGGAGAGAGTGGCGATGGTGGGAGGGTGGAGGAAGGGTGAGGGAGAAAGGGGGAACAGATGACAAGGTCTGCATATGGCCTCCTCCCTGGGGGACGGACAGTGGAGAAGTGGGTGAAGGAGACGTTGGATGGGGTAAGATATGATAAAATAATAATAATTTATAAATTATCAAGGGTTCAGGGGGAGGGGGAGTGGGGAAGGAGGGGGAAAAATGAGGAGCTGACACCAAGGGCTCAAGTGGAAAGCAGGTGTTGTGAGAATGATGAAGTCAACATATGTACTAATGTGCTGGACACAAATGATGTATGTACGGATTGTGATGAGTTGTATGAGCCCCTAATAAAATGATTATTAAAAAAAGAATAGGCACTAAATATAAAATACCTTATGAGCAAGGTGGAACAAAAAAGAAAGAGAAAGCACAGTGCTTAAATTTAGAAGACTTGAAGTCAACTGGAAAAAATTGTGTTTTGTGAATACTGCAATCTCTCTAATTAGGCTGGCCTTTTCATTCAATAAATTATCTGATCTGGCTTTTGGAACTCTGATGGTACTAGAGTTAAGTACTTGGCTGCCAACTGGGAAGTTGGCAGTTTGAAGCCGTCCAATGGTTCAGCAGGAGCACGAATTGTGTTCCCATAGAAGTCACAGGCTAGAAAACCCTGTGGAACAGTGTCACTTTATCAAATGGGGTCGCTAGATCAAAACCAATGTCATGGCAACTGAAAACAACATGCTCTTACCTTTAAAATATATATATATTTCTCTAGTTTCCAATGAGAATATCCAACTTGAAGAGATTATATTTCAGTAGAGGTCAAAGTAATGTAGATTAGTCAATGTTCAACAACCAGCTGGAGCATGGGGAGGCCGTAAGCCAATCTCCATGGTGTACATTTCCCCAGCAAGATCGACTTCAAGCTACCAAGGTGAGAGCAGCAACCAAGGTGAGAGCAGCAAATAGGGATTGGGACGAGTTTTGCACAGCCTCTCCAGAGTTGTAAGAGAAAATTCCAGCACCCTGCTGACACATAAATCATAAAACCAACTATATTCCAGATACAAATAGATGTAATTACCTGTTCTTTGTCTGCTGTGATCCATAAATTGGGATAAAGCAGCTGAGAAGACCTCTTTAGAGTTTTAGAAAGCAACTATGTCACTGTGATTAAAGGTATCATCTAACCCAAGCCATGCTTTTTTCCCTCCAATCAACTCATATGCATGAAAAAGTCCGATCATAAAAAGGAAAGACGAATGAAGAATGTATACAAGCATGTTTAACTTTGGTGTTGGTGAAGAATAATTGACATACTGTGAAGTCCCAGAAGAACAAGTAAATCACTTGTAGAAGAAAGACAAACAGAATGTTTCTTAGAAGTAAGAATGGTGAGATTTCAACTCACTTGCTTTGTACAACAGGAAAGACCAATTGCTACCAAAGAACATCCTATTTCATAGAGGGTCTTAAAAAAGAGGGCGACTCTCAATGAAGAGGAAATATACAATAACCATAGCAAGGGGTTCTCAGTGATCGTGAAGATGGCATAGGACTGGACAGGATTTTTTCCTCTTTGACAAGTTTCTGACACCAATAGCAACCATTTTTTTTTCTGGTGGTGTGCTAGACATGTTAATGGCCTAACAAGAAAAGGTATGTATCCAGGTTGCATCCGTTCACCATATTTATTCAATCTATATGCTGAGCAAATAATGAGAGGAGCTAGACTATATGAGAGGTGTCTATGAGAGCCATGGTGCCATAGTGGTTACATGTTGTCCTACTAGCCTCAAAGTTAGCAGCTCAAAACCATCAGTCATCTTTGGGGAATAGATGAGGCTTTCTACTCCTGTAAACAGATGCAGTCTCGGAACCCCCCAGGCGGAGTTCTACCCTGTCTGATCGGGTGGCCATGAGTCAGAATTGAGCTGATGGCAGTGAGTTCTGAGTTCTTTCCCAAAACTGTGAGAAGAACACAGCCCCAGGATTAGAGGGGTCTTATTTATAGTCTTTGATATGTATGTGACACAGCCCCAGGATTAGAGGGGTCTTATTTATAGTCTTTGATATGTATGTGACACAGCCCCAGGATTAGAGGGGTCTTATTTATAGTCTTTGATATGTGTGTGACACAACCTTCCTTGCTGAAAGCAAGGAGAACTGGAAGCACTTGCTGATGAAGATCAAGAACTGCTGTCTGTAGATTGCAACTCAATGTAAAGAAAATGAAAACAAAACAAAAAACAAACAAAATCTTCACCATTGGACCAATAGACAATGTCATAATAAACAGAGAAAATATTGAAGTTGTGAAAGATTTCATTCTATTTGGCTTCACAATCAACACTCCTGGAATCATTATTGAAGAAATCAAATGGCATATTACACTGGGCAAACCTCCTGCACAAGATATCTTTACAGTGTTAATGAGCAAAGATGTCACTTTGAGGACTAAGGTGCAACTGGCCCACTCCATATTTTCAATTTCTTCATCAGCATGCAGAAGCTGGGACAATGAATAAGGTGGACTGATGCATTTGAATTACGGGGCCGGTGAAGAATCTGGAAAGTACAATGGGCTGCCTGAGGAATAAGCAAATCTGTTTTGTAAGCAGTACAGCCGGAATATGCCTTTGGCAAGACTTCTTAAACACTTTGGACATGTTTTCAGGAGAGATCAGTCCCTGGAAAAAGATACCCGGATAGGTAGGGTAGAGGGTCAGGGAAAAAATGGAAGATCCTCAAGAGATTGGTTGCCACAGTGGCTGCAACAATGGCTTCAAAGTTCACAATCATGAAGGCGGTGCAGGACCAGGTAGGGTTTCCTTTTATTGTATCGAGGGCCGTTGTAAGTCGGAGTTCAAAGGCACCTAACAACAACAGCCACAACAACTCAAATGCAACTAGAATGTGCACAAGGCTATCAAATTAAGAATGTCACGTGCAAGGTCAGAGAAGTCTCTCCTCAGCAGAGTGATGTGGAAGAAAAGTAAAACAGCCTTTGTCCTCAAAGAATTGAAGAAGGCGAGAACTTGCAGTGTAGAGCAGGAGTCGTTGCAGACTAATGAATAGTACCGATTTTACATGCCCGGTACTGAGAACGTGTATTGTAGTCCAAACTGAATATGAGATGCAAGCTCCAGTCTATCGTGCATAGAAAGCCCAAGCATTTTCCAAAAACAGTTCTTACTTCCGGGTTTGGAAGACCCTCTTTTAATGAGCTTGGTTTAACCATATTGGACCTTGCATGTGCCCAACTCAGGTTGCTATTTGTCTTACCAACTTCCTATTACTCCAAAGTAGCCACACTGATAAGAAGAACTTTTGATCCTATTTTAGAGAAATAAAATCTAGGTCTGGGTTTGGACTGGATTTGGTAGTTATCATCTGAGCTACCTGGCACATGATAGTTATTCATTGAATTTCTAGATGAGACCCAAGATGCAGACTACTAAGATGCTCATAAAGACTACATTTAAGATTTGGAAACATTCTTAAGAGATCATTCCAACATTATATTTGGATTTATTTATAGTAGTAAATATTAGACTTCATTGAGTAGTATAATTTTTATGTGTGAAGCAAGTGGGAAAATAGCAGAATATCATAGTTGTCTACATCTGTTAGGACATTGGAATTTCACCCACTGTTTTATAGATCCAGTTCTTCAAGGTCTCCCGCATCGTTAGATGAGAATGATTAGAGAACAGCAGGGACAGCAGCAACCCCACCCCCAGCTGGCTTCTTTCGTAAATAAGACTCAGGATCTCCATCTCTAAATTTTCAGTTATCCCACTGTGTCAGCCCGCTCCACAACCATACCCGTTGAAATGATCTCCATATTTTCATGGAAAGAAGTATTCACGGTGACTGGAAACGATTGCCCTGAGAGTTGTGCATCTGATCTTGTGGCAGCTAGCAGCTGCGTGCGGGCAGCCCTATGCCAGAAGAGCTCCTTGTTATCAGACATTTTGGAAGAGGAAGAATGAATCACAGAGACCAAGAAAACAATTTCTTACAGAAATGACATGAAGGCAGTGTCTGATCTCTGGCTTCCCAAGGGAGGAGACTTGAACTCCACAGCAAGTGTCTACAAGCCAGAGGTAATAGATATGCCTCCACTTTCCAAATGTTTTCTTACCCTCTTCTGATGCCAATTTCTCTATTGTATTGTAGAAGCCATTGAAATGGCCACATGGCACTCGCAGACAATATTCACGATTATGGGAAGTTTCTTAGGGAAGTTAGCGCATTTTAGGATGAGAAACAATCAAGGTTACATTTCCTTCGCCCTCTTCTCAACCATGCTAGCAAGAATACCTCTCTGGTCCTCAGCCTCTCAATCATACAACTCCTTTGGCTCTGCCATGATCAAGCAAGTGTTACAACACTGCATCCGCACTCAGAAATGCCCAAGGAGCACCCACTCTGCAAACCGGCTTCCTGCCTGACGTTATTCAGCCGCACTCATCCAGTGAGCCAGCAGGTCTCTGTTCCGTCTTAATGTCCCATAGTCTTGATGCTACAAGCTAACTCCCAATAAAGTGATTAAAGAAAAAGAAAGAAAAAGACAAGCACTTAAGACCTCGGATGCTATTCTTTTTTTCAATTTTTTAAAATAATTTCATTAGGGACTCATACAACTCTTATCACAATCCATACATACATCAATTGTGTAAAGCACATTTGTACATTCATTGCCCTCATCATTCTCAAAACATTTGCTCTCCA
>NW_022103918.1:15267219-15284623 GCF_000313985.2 Echinops telfairi
CACCTCCCCCTCTCCTATGTCCCCACAGAACTGTCGGTCCCCTTGTTTTCTCCTCCAGATAGTTCATACAGCCTAACCTACCTAGACAGACCTGCAGAGATAATAACATGCACAAAAACAAGACAGAGCAAAACCAAGCAAAAATATACAACTAAACAACAGCAAACCACTGACAAAGAACAAAACAAAACATAACAAGAAAGAAAACCTTGTAGTTAGTTCAAGGATCATTTGTTGGCCTTTAGGAGTGTTTTCCAGTCCAGTCTGTTGGGGCACCATGGCCTGGCCCCAAAGTCTGCCTTCAGCATTCCCTGGGGACCTTGCTGCTCCATTCCCTTGCTGTTCTGCTGCACTCCCCAGGTACTTTGCCTTGGTGTGGTGGGATCAGATTGGACGCAATTCCCACACTGTGTCTCTGGTGCTGTCCCCAGCAGGGCCATGGGTTAGTGAGGGGCATCATGTTTCATAGTGGGGCTGGCCATGTGGTCATCTCTGTGGACTGGCTGCTCTAATTGGGGTCATTGTCCTCAAGGCCTGGTGGGCCAGGATGTGCTCCACTCTTTCCTCCTCCCCCTTCATCTGCTCTCTTGTGCTCCGATCAGATATGTCCCTCTCTTGGAGCTGCAGATTCAATGCAGTCCTTTGAAATAAATTCTTCTGGGGGGAGGGGCAGCCATCTACTTAGTATGTGGGACTGGGGCCAGTCCCCCAGACCTCTCCACTGGTTCCCTAGTCCATGCCGGAATGTTGCAAGCACACCTTGGGGCACTGGGTTGAAGTCTGGTCCCTCTTTTCCTGTGGAGCTATAAACAATACCCTCCCCTTGGGTGGGTTATTGCCCCGTGCCCCTGCTACCCATTTCTTCCTTATTTTCATCATTATTTTTTCCTTTCCCCACCTCCTCCCCAGTTGTCTACCATGTGCATCCCTGCATTTGATCTGGCCCCTGCCATGCTACCAGGTCCTCACCCTAGGAATATTTGTATACAGTAGCTTTTTCCCTATGCCCCTTTTGCATTTTTTTTTAACGCTTACCTCAGCGGATTCATGTTGTACTTGTTCTTTTGTGCCTGACTTACCTTGCTTAGCATGATTTCCTCCAGTTCTTCCCATGCAGCGATGTGCTTCATACATTCATCACTGCTTTTTAGCAATGTGTAGTACTCCATTGTATGTATGTACCACAGCTTTTTAATCAGATGCTATTCTTGCTGATAGCAAGGCACCACCTGATTTCTTCACCACATTTTGTTACAGCACTCATATCTTTGGTGATGTCCTCAAGAGGGCCAGCTCTGAGCAGGGTCATGTCATAAGAACTAAATGTGAGCTCAAAATCCATTCTCTATGACTTATGTACGTCCCTGGTACCTTCTAGATATTTCTTTATCACTTTATTGGAGAACCTATGTGGCATATAGCAATCCTGTTGATAGTCCCACTAATTTAGTCAATGGTATAGAATTCAAAATTCTATTGAGAAAAGGAAAAATATACATGTATAGAACAGCTTTTTAGACTGAAGTACATTGGTTATTGACTGGTACAGATTACACACCCTCAAAGCAAGAAATTTGAAACAAAGCCTAATGACTTCCAAGTCCATAACCTTGGGATAGTAATCATGTGTTTCTTCTTACACGAGGACATGTCAGCTGGAAGTCCAAGGGAGTATTTCACTTTCTTAAATCTGCTACAGTTGTGTTCAAGGTAAAAGACACTTTGCTTGGTGGAGTTTCCAAATCGGATCCTTCTGCTGTGGCCTATGAACAATGTTGTACACCTCCAAAGGACACTTTATAAAGTCCCAGTTGTCGGTCGATAGGACATGTCTGTGCCCCTGGATTTGAAGTCTCATTAAAGTTCACTAAGCACCCTTGTAGGAGTGTCTGTTGGTTTGGGGTGATCAGATGACAGGATATGATTGATGTGCTCCCCTTCCCTCCACTGAGAAATTGACCCCATTGAGGTGAGTCCTCTTCTGTCAAATCCATGGACTTCTTGAAGTCTCCTCTCATCTATAAATTTGACAGAAGTTATTTATGCACGTGTTTATATGTACTATAACTATAACCCCACGAAACTCACGGCCGTTGAGTCCATTCTGATTCATAGCAACCCTTTAGAGCAGAAAATAACTGCCCCATAGCATTTCAAAGGCTGTAATATTTATGGAAGTAGACATCAAATCTCTCTCTCATGGTGTATAGGGGGTTTGAAATGCCAACTTTTTGGTTAAAGCCAAGCACTTAGCCAATAGATCCATGGATATAGTAGATCCTACAAAGGACAAAGTTTTGAAGACTGCTTAGCCATACCAGCACTTGGCCCTGAGGGCTCAGAACCATAGATTGTCTCAGGGGGCACCAAAGTCAATTGGCAAAGTCCACTGAGACAATGCTCTAATATTACTTTGGTGAGTAGTAAATAGGTCTTAAAAACTTTTAAGTAACCGTCTAAAGTACAGCTGTTGGAAATTCCTCACCCAGAACAAAGAATAGTGAATAAAATCAAAGATACCTGAAAACAATTAGTCTAGAGCAGTGGTTCTCAGTGCCGCGACCCTGTCATACAGTTCCTCATGTTGTGGTGAGCCCCAACCATAACATTATTTTCATTGCTACTTCATAACTGTCATTTTGCTACTGTGATGAATCAGGCAACCCCTGTGAAAGGGTCACTCGACCCCCAAAGGGGCCACAATCCACAGGTCGAGAACCACTGGTCTACAGGATGACTGGACCTACATGGACCTCAGCCTCCATGACCCTGAGACCAGAAGAAATAGATGGTGCTCAGCTACCACTGCTTACCCCTCTGAAAGGGATTGTAATAAGATGTCCTGGATAGAGTGAAAGAAAATGTAGAACCAAACTCATCACTATCAAAAGGATTCAGACTTACTGTTTGGGTAGAGACTGATGGAACCCTGGAGACTGGCTCAGGTCTGAACCCACCTTCATGGCTCAACTTCAGTCAGATAATAGACATACTTATGAGGTGAACAGTAACCCCAAGAAAATATGCAGCCCATAGAACCATCAACCACATAGGATCACAAGGGTAGTATTTGCCCTGAAATAAAGCTGAGAAGCAGGAAGGGATAGGAAAGAAACATTAACGAACACAGGAAGCACAGGGAGGATGTGGGAACATTCTTGCTACATTGTGGAATTGCAATCAATGTCACAAATCTAAATGTGTTTGAATATTGAATGGAAAATCAATTTGTAAACTTTCACCCCAATCACAACAAAAAGTTGAAATTACAGTTACCCTTGGAGGTTCAAGAACATAGTTTCATGTACAGATGGTTGCTCTTACCACCACAGTATCATACAAATTCCCTTTCTTCTTAACTTATTGGAGAACATATCAGACTTCCTAAAAGACCGTAAATAGTAGCCTGCCCAACTCCAATAGAAAATTCAAAATTTATCAAGACACAAATACACAAGTACAGATTTCTTACTGAAATGTCTTTAATATTTGTTTGTCATTGGTTTGCCTGGAATATCTAATGGGGCATTCTGGATGCTTTACTCCACTCAAATTTGCCAGCCGTTTGGAGTAGAAATGGTTATTGGGTTATAGGTACTTGAGGAGGATGACAAATGGGGTATATGGCATAATGGCAAATTTCAACTAAAACAAAGCAAAACTCACTGTCACCAAACCATTGCTGACTCATAGTGACCTCCTGAGGGTTTCCAAGATGGTCACTGCTTCCTGGAGCAAAAAGCCAACTCTTTCTCCCTCAAAACTGCAGGTGGCTTCGAACTGACTGTGCACATGGCAGCCCAACATGTAACCACGACATCACTAGGGCTCCTAATTTCTTTCTTTTTTTTAATAAATAATTTTATTGGGGGCTCTTCTAACAATCCATGCATCCATTGTATCAAACAAATGTGTACATATGCAGCCTTCATCCTTTTCAAAACATTTGCTTTCTACTTGAGCCCTTGGTATCAGCTCCTCTTTCTCCTCTCCCTCGCCCACCCTCCCGCCCTTGTGACCCCTAATAAATTATAAATTATTTTCATATCTTACACCATTCACTGTCTCCCTTCACCCACTTTGCTGTTGTTCCTCCCCCCTCTTTGGGGGTGGGTGGGTGTGGGGGTTGTACATAGAGCATTGTGGTAGGTTATCACTTTCTCCCCCACCTTCCTCCTACCCTCATGGTATTACTACTCCCATTACTGCTCTAGAGGGGATTATCTGTCCTGGATTCCATGTGTCAAGATCTCTTTTCTGTATTAGTGTACATGCTCCGGTTTAGGAGGATTTGTAAGGTAGAACTGGGATCATAATGGTGTGTATGGGGCAAGTGGGGAGGAGGGGTGTGTGGAAGCATGAAAGAACTAGAGAAATGTATGCTTTGTGGGTGCTATACTGCTCCCTGGCTGACTCATCCCTTCCTGGTGACCTTTATTTGAGGGGATGTCCTATTTCTACAGATGGGCTTTGTGTCTCCACTCCAGTCCCCTCATTTGCATCGATATGATTGTTCTGGGACTTCGGATGCCTGATACCTGATCCTGTTGATACTTCAGTTGATCACACAAGCTGGTGTGCTTCTTCCATGTGGGCTTTGTTGCTTCTCAGCTAGATAGCCGCTTGTTTATCTTCAAACCTTTAAGACCCCAGATGCTATATCTTTTAATAACCAGGCACCATCAGCTTTCTTCACCACATTTGCTTATGCACCCATTTTGTCTTCAGCGATTGTGTTGGGAAGGTGAGCATCACATAATGCCAGGTTATTAGAACAAAGTGTTCTTGTGTTAAGGGTTTACTTGAGTAGAGGCCCAATGTCTATCTGCTACCTTAATACTTAACATATAAATATATTTACATAGACCTAAATCCCTATCATTATATATAAATATATTTACATATGTATGTGCCTATATTTATACCTCTATAAATGTCCTTTGCCTCTTAGTTCTTTCCTCTAGTTCCTTTTCCTCTCCTCTTGTCCACGATCATGTTCGACCTTCATTCAGCTCTCAGTAATTCCTCTTGGCTGCATTGCACTTGATCAAGCCCCACTAGGCATTCTACATTCTCCTCACCATTGACTTTAGATCACTTGTTGTTCCCTTGTCCCTGAGTTTTCTGGTTTCCCCCTCCCTTTCTCCCACCTTCTCCTCTCCCACGTGGCCACTGGAGTCATTGGTACTGTTGTTTTTTCCTGGAGATTGTTTATCCTGCCTATCTTATGTAGATAGACAGAAAGAAAAAAGAAAAAGAAAAAAAGCCTGTAAATAGTTTGTCTGCTGACCCTTATGAATGTTTTCTGATCAGGTCTGATGAGGTGTCAAGTCCTGCTTCCTGAATCAGAAGTCTCTTTTAGGGATTCCTTGAGAACTTGTTTGCTTTGCTCTCCTTGCTGCTCTGTTGCATTTTGTGTTTTGCCTGGTGGGGGGACGGGGGACAGACCAGGTCCAATTCCTACCCTGTATCTCCAGTGCTGTCCTCTGTAGTACCGTGGGTCAGTGAGGGGACACCATGTCTCGTGGTGGGGCTGGCCCTATGGTTCTCTCTGTCCATTGGCTGCTCCAAGCAGAAATGTCATCCTTGAGGCTTGGTGGGGCAGGATGCGGTTCTCTCTCTCTCTCTCTCCCCCTCATAGTTTGCTCCCCTGTGGTTTGGACAGACCTGTCCCTCTCCCCAGGCTATATCTTTAGTGCTGTCCTCTGTGGTGCGTTCTTCTGGGGAGGGGGTCAACATAGCTGGGATTCGAGTTGGCTCCACAGCCTCTCTGTTAGTTCACTGTTCCATGATGTTTGTTATTAAGGTTACAATTTTACTCCTCTTAATTGGTAATATGTTGGCTGTATTAGCAAGTGGTGGTGAGGTCTTTTGGGGTTTATTCTTTACACAACAGGCTCTTCTAGGTGGATCTGCAGCACTGCCAAGTCCTTTAACTTTTAAGTTTTTTCTAAGTATTGTAAGATGGATATGTTTGTTTGTAGACATATTAGTTTAGGACTAAGCATAGTGGAATATTTGATACCAGTTTGTTTCTTAACAATCGTGTATTCATATTAATATACACTTCCATAGTATTTTTTTGTCTTAGGCTTTATACAAGAGATAAAAACAACTCACACTCATTGAGTTGAAGCCGACTACAGCATCCCTACAAGACAAGGTAGAATTGCCCCTGGGAGTTTTCAAGGGTGTAACTCTGTAAAGTAGTAGAAAGCCCCATCTTTCTCTCTCCCTGATCTGCCATTGGTTTCCAATTGTTGATCTTTCGGATCACAGCCTCCACCACCAGGGATCCAGGACCTGGAGGGAAGGGGACAGAGTTTACGATAAGATGCCTTAGTGTCATTGTTACCTGCGTATGCCTTTTCCTATGTGTCTGTGTTTGCATTTGAGGTGGCGCATGCATTTGCCTTGGTGCATGAGTTTTCACGTTTGTATGTGTATCACTGGGAATTCCAGTAGAAATACCTTTATATCCTCAAAAAATTAATCAGTGAGCACCTTTGGTCATGAAGTAGATTACTAGTAGTTCAATTTCAGCTCAACTACAAGTTATTTTACTGAGTTAAGGTCTTTTTTTTTTTAACATTTTATTAGGGGCTCATACAACTGAGTTAAGGTCTTAGATGACCTAGTTGAATCACCGTATTCCCCAAATTAAAGAATGCCAACTGTATGATCCTGAAGTTATGTGAGAACTCGTGCTGATTAGTTATAAATCCACTGAAATTTCATTGTTAAGGGGAATGAGTGGACAACGTTAGGTGAGATGGTCCTGAAGAATGAAGCAGACGTCTGGTAAAGTTTCCATGTAGGATGTCCCTCAGGTAATGGGCATGTAGCAAGTCAAGGAGCAAAACCCAAGCAAGTTGCTGGTTTCTCAAAGTTTGGTGATCAATGAAAGATGATTGAGGTGATATACCTGATGACAAGGATTATTTCAGAGATGTGCTATGTCCGGTCAACTAAGTACGTCTTACTGTATTTAAGGTTGAATAAGATTAGCTTGTGTGAGGTGTGGATAATAAAATTAATAGTTAGGTGTATGTAATCATGAATGAAGTGTTGCTTGTTTACAAACTTGGTGATGCTAATTGAATGTGGCATCCATATAGAATGGGGTGTATGTATGGGTATATATTGGGGAGGCACACAATGCATGAAGTACATAAGGAAAGGGGAGGCTGTTGTAGATACTGAGAAAGTATCTGAAAAATAAGTTAAAGATAAAATATCAAGAAATAGTTTAATACAAATATCTGCTTTGGGTATTGCTAGGGGAGCAAAGAGCTTCTTTCCTGACTTTTATTTGGTGTCCTGGGGAGAGGTTTTTCTCCATCTATGCTTTATAAGACCATGCTATTTTTTATACTACAAGAGCGCTTCATTCTAATAGGTTATTTTAAAAAATACTAATGGTTGGTATAAAATTGGGGATAATAAGCAAATGATAAAATAGAGACTAATTGGACAATAATAAAAAAAATGTATGTTCAACTGCTTGGATTTCAATACTTATTAAGGTGAATAGATTTGCTCCTAAAATTCAGCATAACATTTGGCTAAGGGAGCAGAATATTAGCCTTTGTTATTTGATGGATGAAGTAAGGGGCAATGGCTAGAAGGAAGATTGAGAAGCTAAGGGCTGAGACTCCTCCAAGTATATGGGGGAATTTATCATAAAATAATATAGGTAAGTACTAAATACCATTCAGGTCTAATATGTGGTAATGTATTTGGCAGAGATATAATTGTCTAGAACAGAAGACGGCAAACTTTTGAGATGGAAGAGCCAATCCTGCCTCTTACAATAATTTAAAAATTATTCAAGAGTCATAAATATATTTTTACAAATACATGAAATCACCATTATGTGAATAATATCCTTAATTTCCCCCCCGCCCCCAATTTTACTTCAGAGTTATATGTATGTACTGAAAAAGCTGCATGTGGCTTGAGAGCCACAGTTTGCAGACCAGGTTTAGATTCCCTAACATATTAGGAGCAAAAAGGATTAGTGTTAGTAAAAAGGAAGCTAATATGAAGACAGCTAAAAGGTCTCTAAATATATAAAACCAAACTCACTGCCATCAAGTTGATTATGACTCCGAACGACCCTATCAGACAGGGCAGAACTGCCCCTTTCTACCTCAGAGAGGGCAGCTGGTTTCAATCTGCTGACCTTGCAGATAGTAACCCAATGCATAACCACCATACCACCAGGGATCCCTCCTATTAAGTAAAACACATCTGAGGTGGATTCTCCATTGACAAAGCAATCCTTAATTGTTCAAGTTCCACTTTATTCTCCCATTTCTTGTAGCAGCCCCAGCAATAGTACACTCACTATTTCTCCATGAAACATAATTTCAGACTCAGATAAAATACTTTGTAGAGTAAGCAGTTCAAACCAACCAGCTACTCTTTGGGAGGAAGATAAGGATTTCCACAGAAACCCAATGGGGCGGTTCTACCCTGTCCTTTAAAGTCATTATAGCTGGCAGTGGATTCGATGACAGTGAGTTTGTTGGTTTTTTTGAAAGAGGCAAGAGATACTATGAATTGAAACTGACTTTAAGACACCTAGCGAAAACAGCAAGGCTTGAATAGACAATTACCAAAAAAGATACTGGGTGCATTTGCTGCACAGGCCTCTTTAAAGTGTTGAAAAACAAGAGGGTTATTTGGAGCACTAAGATGCGCTGACCCAAGTCATGGTATTTGCAATTGCCTCATATGTATATAAAAGATGGACATTGAATAAGGAAGACTGAAGAAGAATTGATGAATTTGAATTATGGTGCTGGCAAAGAATGTTGAAAGTACCGTGGACTGCCAAGAGAACAAACCCATCTACCTTGGAAGAAATACAGCCAGAATATTCCCTGAGGGCAAGACATAGCTTCTCTTATTTGGACGTGGTTGTCAAGAAAGACTATCCCAGGAGAAGGACATCACGTTTGGTACAGTGGTAGGGCAGCCAAAATAGGAAGGCAGTCAACAAGATGGATTGACACAGCGGCTGGCACAATGAGCTCAAACAAACAAAGATAACTGTGAGGATGGTGCAGGATTGGGCAGTATTTACTGTTTGTACACAGGGTGGCTATGGGTCAGGACGCACAACAACAAAGAAGATACTCAAATGGCCAATTAGCGAATAAATTGATACTCAGCATCACGAATCATTAGAGAAATGCAAGTCAAAACCACGATGAGGTAACGCTTCACACTCCCTGGGATGGCTGTTTTCACAAGAACAGAAACCAACAGGTGTCACCGAGAAAATTGTGGAGAACTTGGAACTTCATGCATAGATGAGGGGAAGGCAAATGGTGCAGCTGCTATGGGACATAGTGTATCAGCGCCTCAAAGGTTAAACATTGAATTAGCCCTAAGACCCCCAAATTCCATTCCAGACATATGCTCAAGAGACCTGAAAGCAAGGAATCCAGCAGATACGTGTGCAGTCATGCTAACTGCAGTATTGTAGCCCAAAATGAAAACAATCCCTGTGTCTAAGCATGGATGAACAAAATGTGGCATAGACACACAGTGGGATATTATTACATCATAAATAAAAATGAAGTTCAGAGGCATGTTACAACATGGATGATCCTTGGTGTTTCTATAACGAGAGAAATAAGTCAGATGAAAAGGACAAATGTTGTATGATCCTGATTATATGAAATATCTAGGATAGTTAAATGCATTGGGACAAAAATTTATTAGTAGTTGCCAGTGGGGAGGAGGGTGGGAGGAGGAAATGGTAGCTATTTCTCAAAGGGCACCGAGTTTCTGTTTGGGATGATATAAAAATTTGGAAATGTGCAATGGTATTTGTAGCATGCCCCAGTGAATGTCTGCATACTTAAAAATGGTTAAAATCTCAAGCATTTTTCTATTTTACTGCACTATCATAAAAAAGAAAATATAGATGACACTTAAAAATTGTAGGTATTAATCACATTTTCTTATCTAAATCGTCAGAATGGCTGTCCACATCAGAAAATATTCATGTAAACATCAGTGTTTTAATGTTAAACTCAATAACAGAAGATTCCAAAGTATTTTACTTATCTTTATGAGTAGATATTCTCCCATTAGGTAAGAACAAATAGTGATTTATGCTGGGCAACATCAATGCTGACTTGTTAATATTTACGTATCTCCTGGGCTGTGAGAAGACAGCTAAAAATTTTAGTGGAATGATAAATGCACTATGCTTTTTAAAAAATGGAACTTATTGCAATTCATTATGGTGTAATTTTCTCCACTGCTGTATATGGGTGTAACAGAGTTGGGCTGTTTCATGCTTGTCAGGTCTTGTGCCATAAAGCAGTATTATAGATGGAACCATGTTATAGCAATTTCCTTCTGGCACCTATAATAACTAGATCTCTTTGGATGGGGTCCAAAAATAAAACCTTGCTGTACCAAACTTCAAACCATGGTGAGTTGTGTTATAATGAGATTTTGGCAAAAATACAATACTTTGATGATGGTTTACAAGAGGATCTTGATTGCCTCTTGAGTAAAATTCTTCTCAAATCACTGGCCCACTAAACAATTCAGAATTTAGTTCTTGCAACAGAAGATAATTTCTGGCCTCAAATAGAATTTTTTAAAATCATTTTATTGGGGGCTCATACAACTCATCACAATCCATACATACACCCATTGTGTCAAACACATTTGTACATTTGTTACCATCATCATTTTCAAAACATTTTATTTTTACTTGAGCCCTTGGTATCAGCTTCTCAATTTCCTTCTCCCTTCCCCACCCTCCCTTCCTCATGAACCCTTTATAATTTATAAATTATTATATTTTCATGTCTTACACTGACTGATGTCTCCCTTCACCCACTCGTCTGTTGTCCATCCCCCTGGGAGGGGGTTATAGGTAGATCATTATGATCAGTTTCCCCTTTCTCCCCCCACCTTCCCCTTACCCTCCTGGTATGGCAACTCTCAAATATAATTTTTAAAATAATTTTATTGGGGGCTCATACAACTCTTATCAAAATACACACATACATCCATTGTGTCAAGCACATTTGTACATTTGTTGTCATTATCATTCTCAAAACATTTGCTTTCTACTTGAGCCCTTGGTATCAGCTCCTCATTTTTCCCCTCCCGCCCTGCTCCCTGCTCCCTCATAAACCCTTGTTTATAAATTATTATTATTTTGTCACATCTTGCCCTGTCCGACGTCTCCCTTCACCCACTCGTCTGTTGTCCATCCCCCAGGGAGGAGGTCACATGTAGATCCTTGTAATACGTTCCCCCTTTCCAACCCACTCTCCCTCTACCCTCCCGGTATCGCCACTCACACCACTGGTCCTGAGGGGTTCATCTGTCCTGGATTCCCTGTGTTTCCAGTTCCTATCTGTACCAATGTACATCCTCTGGTCTAGCCAGGTTTGTTTGTAAGGTAGAATTGGGATCATGATGGGGGGTGGAGGAAAAAGCATTTAATCAAATATAATTTTTAAGCATGATTATTTGAAAGATTATATTAACCCTGGTCCTCTATGTCCCATCCAAAATTAATAAGAAAAACAGATTTTCTGGGAATTTCCATTTTAGGATTAGTTCATTATACCTCTGAGAACATAGAGTGGTGCTAGTGCTATTATTTCCATCTTAAACGGGGAGGGGAGAGAAATAAGAAATAGAAACAGGTGGATAACATTATCACTCCAAGTTATATCTTGTGTAGTTTCCATGAAGCTTTTCTTAGATAAGCTATTGCTTGAGGTGTGAAGTTTCTAGGTTACTTGATTTAAATCTCATTCAAATCTAAAAACTCACAAGGACCACTATTCTTATTTTGAATTATGTTTTTAAAAAATTATCCATTCATCTCTGATGGTTTCTCAGTACATTGCACTTCTTCAAAATTGCTCTCATTGGATCCAAATTTGAGATGCTTTTTCTTTTGGTCCTAAAACAGGGATGTGAACATGTCCAATGACTTAGTGGTTCATCTGGCATCAGTAACTGAAAATCTGAATGCTTATCTGAACTGTATCTGAACTTTATCTCGAGTTTTCTTGGGTCTGTAAAATTGGAACTGAAATCTCATGGAAACTGGCTTTCTCAAGAAATTTTTGGTGGGCCAGAAATACTGTGAGAGCAGCCCTTCCCGTGGTGTCTTGGAAATGTTCACTTTGGCCCCAGACAGAACCAGGAAGTTCAGAGGTGAATGAGAATGAAAAATAATGAAATGGTAACTGATCCTTTTTTTTGGGTGGGGGGGTAACTTCAGAAAATTTCAGTTAAAATCTCTTTAAGACCATGTTGAATCCATCTTAGCAACAATAGGCCTCATCATTTGCATTCATTGAAATCTATAGTTCAGACTATATATGGTGAAGGAGCAGGAAATAAAAGATGATAAAATTTCCCTTTGTTTTCCACCCCATTTTAGTAAACTATTATTTTAGGCAACTGCTGATTGTATATAATTATTACTTAGTTTAAAAGTTAATATCAACTTTCCTTATCCCTCAATTTAAATATCAATAAATAGTCTGCCCATGGACTTTCATGTTTGGCATTTAAAAATTACTATGAGTTGTTACCAGAGTGTTTAGTGTCTGTATCATCACATAGTGTCCCAGAGTTCAGGTTCCTATTAATAAGCCACGTCCCTAAAGCAGATGCCTTAATTATAGTCACAGAAGCACCCTGAAGGAGAGGATGCTTATTAAAGCCATTATTCTTAAACCTTGTTTTCACCTGTGGTCTTCATAGCAACCCTGTCGTACAGAGTAGAACTGCTTCTATGGGTTTCTTATGGAAGCAGAAAGCCTCATCTTTCTCCCACAGAGCAGCTGGTGGTTTTGAACTGCTGACGTTGTGGTTTGCAGCCCTACTCATAACCCACCATGCTATCAGCACTTCAAGGTTGCGATGAGTCAGAATTGACTCGATGACAGAGACTGAATTGAGACTTGTGTTTCGTATAAATATCGATGTCCTGGCCCAACACCAGACTACTGAGTCTCACTCACTAAGGAAGGAGCTGCTGGAGTGGCACGTTCTTCAAGCCCCATGGACCATTTGGGTACACGCCAAAGTCAAGTGCCACTGATTCCACTGATCACCTGTGGATCATCAGGGTTTTAGCAGATTGTAAATACAAATCAAAATGACAAATTGCATTTCTATAGGACTTGCTGACTTAGTCTTATACATATTCTCGTTAATCTGCACCTTTATCCATCTTCTGTATTTAGCCATCACTACTAGTCTCACGTTATTATAGAAGAGTCTAAGGATCAGAGACATTCAGTAACCAGTTGTTATGTGATAGGGTTGAAACTCAAATCCTGCTCTTTGGCCTTGAAGTTCAGACCTCTATTCCCTAAACCACTCCGACGTACTATGAGTAGAGAAAGGAAGAAGATTTTCCTATTCTTTAAAAAAATAAATAAATAAGAATTTTACAGCACTATAGTCACCTGGGAGCTACCTGAATCACACAGAAGCACTGCTCAGGACGTGTGACTGAGTTATGAGGGAAAGGGAGAGGTCCTCCAGGGAGAGAAGAGCTCCTTTGCTCCCAGGTTTTTATTTGCTTTGGAGAAACAAATCCACAGCAACTCACGTATAAGAGAGAGTTTTATGCAAAGAAAATGTGCATCACGAAAACATCCCAACCCAATGCTGCCCAAGCCCACAAGTCCAACATTAACCCATACCCAACACCAGTCCACAAAGTCCTCCACCTCACAAAACAGAGGCAATGATGCCGACTGCAGGAGGAAAGCTGAGTCAGTGAACGAACAAGCATCTCAGCACTGGCAGGGGTCTCCACACGGCTGCTCCAGCACCCAGGGCTGCATCGGGATAGATCCATGCGGCTTCTCCTTGGGGATGTCTTGTAGGAAATCCATCTTGCAAGCTGAAGCAGGGAACTGCTAAGGCAGCTGCACCCGATGCAACCATCACAAAGCAAGAGACCCGAGAACTAGAAAGGCGAGGCTTCACCACCCATTTATCCCTCCGCCTTTCAACCAGCACCACATGTGATTATCGGCCAGGCTGGCACAATTAACTAACTCACATGCCAAAGGAGGAAGTTGACACACATTCAAATGCAGGGGCTGTTCTAGGGCTCAAAGCCTTCTCTCCTGGCCAGTTTCTCTCATTTTCTCTGCTCCTCTGCTTTACGAAATCTGAAGTCCCTTTCTAGCCACTGTTCTTCTCTAATGACTTGTCCAACCTTAGGGAAGGAAAGTTTCTAAAAGTATTCTAAAAATCCAAATTTTATGACCATCCCCCAACTTTAAAATTTTAATGAAATTAAGTTTCTCAAGAGACTCTTCCTTCATTGTTTCACACACACACACACACACACACACACACACGTGCGCGCGCATGCGCGCGCACATCATATTTTATTTTTTTAAAATTATTTTATTGGGGGCTCATACAATTCTCATCACAATCCATACATCCATCCATTGTGTCAAGCACATATGCACATTTGTTGCCCTCATCATTCTCAAAACATTTGCCTCCCACTCTAGCCCCTAAGATCAGTTGCTCATTTTCCCCCTCCCTCCACACTCCCCCCTCCCTCATGAACCCTTCATAGTTCATAAATTATTATAGTTTTGTCATAAGTTACCCTGGCCATTATTTCCCTCCACCCTCTTCTCTGCTGTCTATCCCTCAGGGAGGAGACAATACTTAGATTCTTGTAATTGGTTCCCTCCTTCTACCCTACATTCCCTTCATCCTCCAAGCATTGCCCCTCTCACCACTGGTCCTGAAGGAGTCCTCTATACTGGATTCCCTGTGTTTCCAGTTGCTACCTGTACCAATGTACATCCTCCAGTCCAGCCAGATTTGTAAGGTAGAATTGGGATCATGATAGTGGTGGGGAGGAAGCATTAAAGAACTAGAGGAAAGTTATATGTTTCATCCTTGCTACCCTGCACCCTAATTGGCTTGTCTCCTCCCCACAACCCCTCAGTAAGGGGGTGTTCAGTTGCCAAGCGATGGGCTTTGAGTCTCCACTCACCCACCTTTACAACGATATGAATTTTTGTTCTTGGATACTTGATTCCTGATCCCTTCGACAGCACGTGGTCACACATGCTGTTGTGCGTCTTCCATGTGGGCTTTGTTGCTTCTGAGCCAGTTGGCCACTTGTTTATCTTCAAGCCTTTAAGACCCCAGATGCTATATCTTTTGATAGCCTGGCACCATCAGCTTTCTTCACCACCTTTGCTTATGCACACATTTGTCTTCAGTGATCATATCAGGAAAGTGGGCACCCACTGATCTGATTTTCAGTTCTTTGATGTCTGATAACTGGTCCCTTCTGCACCTCGTGGTCACATATCATATTTTAAAAGCCATTCAATGTCAATGCACTTAGGGCCTGGACTTTGAAATCATGCCCTGTGGATGATTTGAATTTGCTTTGCATTTTCAACAGGACTGGCCTGGCCTTCGCCTGGCCTCCGTGTCAGAGGTTCATTTGGAATGCAATCAGATGTGGCAGGGCTGGGGCAGGGGGCTAGGAGGGAGTCAGAAAGGGATGATGTTCCAACTAAAAGACACAATTTTCCATCTTGAGAGGAAAAGAAAATAAGTTGTGTGTGTGTCCCAAAGCAAAAGTGAATGGGGTTTCTAAAAAACAGAAAGACATATCCAAATCACAACAGGCTCCCCTGAGGCAGGCTGAGCAAGTGCAGCTGGAGCTCAGCCAAAAGATAACCTAACCTGACAGTGATTCCACTCGACGGCAGTGGGTTTTTGGTTTGAACCTGACACTAGCCCTGCCAGGAGTTCAGGGATAATATTTTCACTAGAATGAACTGCTCTTGAACTGTTTCTGTAATTTATTTGGTGCAAACAGGCTTTCCTTCAACATCAGACATGCGTGTCTGATGGCCACCCATTTGTTTATTGTAAAAACACATTTGTCATAGCTAATGCAAGCAAAACCCTCCTTTCCACGGGTGCGGGAGTTCCCCTGAAGCCTTCTCACACTGTGTCCCACAGCCTTGATGATGAAGTGCACTCAAGCTTCTTCCAAACCATGTCCCATGTTTTCTTTGGATTTACCTTCAAAAATGGATTCTATTGCTGAAGAGCCGCTCCTAGTGTTTTATGACCTTTTGCCACGAGGGTGCTTGTCCTTCGGACTTGAAATGATTTTCCCGTTCTTGATGAAAATGTCGTGTGCTTGAAAACCCAGCCACAATTGGATATTGGGCCAAACAGAGAAAAAGAACAGCTGGCTGGATATAATAAAAGAGGCATGTTTTAGAAAGCCACAGCGAGGTAAGCGACGTAATAGAGATTAGCTTGTTGAATCTACGTAAAGTACTACAGTGAATTACCTCTTTCCTCATCACCAGTGCCGCTCACCTTTGTCCTCTCTGCTTAAGTCATCAGCGCCTAGTCTCGGGACTGATGCGGAACATCAAGGCCTTGGCTAGTTATGGAGCTTCCAGTGTGGAGGACAATTCATTCATATCACAGATAACTGAAAGGTCTGCTAACTAGAGAGCTGGTGGTTTGCAGTCCCCTGCTGTTCCACTGGAAAGGTGACAGCCTACTTCCATTAAAGATGACAGCCTTGGCAATTCTGTACGCCAGGTCTTTCTGTCAAACTGGGTCGCTGAGGGTGAAAAATGACTTTCCAGCTGGTGACAAGTGCTTTCTCGTTCTCGTTTCCCCCCTAATACTTGCTGATAGTATTCCGTTTCTCGGTGTTTTCAGCAATCTTGCCTTCTACATAGTTTCCTACCAACTCCATAGCTAGAAGAAAACCTTAGTTCATGACATTTACATTAAGGTTATCTTTACTAGCTCTACTACCAATGGCATTGGGTTTGAGTTCAGTTTCTCAGTTATAACCCTTTTTCTAAATTTCTCTGATATTTTCCAAATCGAGAGATCTACTTTTCAGATTATGCTAAGCTAATGCTGTCCTTCAAGGATATTGTCCACCTGTATTTCTGGCTAGCTTCCTTTCCAGATCTCATCTTAACAGTCAAATGGATGAGAAAGTCCGTGAATTATCTGGCTTTGAGGTCCTAAGTCACCAAACTGGACAGTGTTTATGATGTGGGAATTCTGCATTTCCATAATCTCAACCTGAAAATTTCAAATGCATTTTCTGGCCTTGTCCAAAGTATATTTTCTTCCACATTTGCCATGTGCTTATTGGACAGAAAGAAGAAAACATATGCCAAATAAATAAATAAATGAGCACCTTGCCTTGTCTTCTAGGAGACCTGGGGGTAGAGTGAGTTACACATGGACCTGCTAACCACAAAGTTAGCAGTTGGAACCTGCTCTGGGGGATTGCGCTGAGTCTTTCTGTCCCCACAAAGATGTCTAGCCTTGGAAACCAGCGCCAAAC
>NW_022103918.1:15285343-15286529 GCF_000313985.2 Echinops telfairi
AAACACCCCAGATCCTCCACAGAGGAAACTGACAGGGCTTTCAGGCCAGGGAGAAGCTGGAGAGATTGATATCTTTCTATTCCCATTTCAATTTGCAGAGGTCTGCTTCTATCAGTCTGATAACTTGAAATTTAAAGTTTTGATTGTGAAAGGATTCATTAACTCATGAAAATTTAAAAAAAATTAAAGAAATCCTTTGTCCTATACTCCTTAAATTATTTTATCTTCTCCATTCTAAGCTTTGCCTCTATCTAAGTTCCATCTCCACAGGGCCAGGATTGTGGCCAGCCCTCACCTCTTGGGCTGGCATCTTTTAAATGTACTCAATAAAACCTTTAAAACAATTTTATGTGTATGTATTAAAGACTGGCCATCAGATATTAAAGATAATATCTAGGAATATTGGCTAGATTCATAATAATCAAGACTGCTTGGGAAAATAGGAAAATTCGTATTAATAAAATGAATCACTTTCACTGGAGAACAATTCTTTTGAGAAGGCTTAACAAATGCCCAACAAGACTCCACAACCTTATCTTTTATTAAAATGGGATTTTATGTTCTCAAGTACTTTATGACTCTAAAGGTAGCAATATTTTATCCCCATGGGTGAGAGTAAAATAGTTGTTTAGGGACATATTTTTTCAATAATCCAATCCTATCAAGAGAGTTGTACAATCATCACCATATTCAATTCTAGAACATTTTCTTCTTGTAGTCAGTGTTATTCATGTCATTATTTTTTCTAACTGTGGAAAATTTATATGTGCGATTTCTGATAATGCATTCTTAGACTCTTTGTGGTACTCCTGTGGTTGGGCTATGTCTCTACATTTAGAAGGGTTGTGACATGAAATTTCTTTATTTTTTTAAAATCATTTTATTGGGGGCTTGTACAACGTTTATCACAATCAATTACATCCATCCATTGTGTTAAACACATCAGTACATTTGTTGCCCTCATCATTCTCAAAATATTTGCTTTCTACTTAAGCCCTTGGTATCAGCTCCTCATTTTTTCCCTCTCTCCCTGCTCACCCCTCCCTCATGAACCCTTGATAATTTATAAATTATTATTATTTTGTCATATCTTACGCTGCCCGATGTCTCCCTTCACCCATTTTTCTGTTGTCTGTCCCCCAGGGAGGAGGTTATATGTAGATCCTTGTAATCGGTTCCCCCTTTC
>NW_022103918.1:15287941-15290686 GCF_000313985.2 Echinops telfairi
AAAGCCTGTAAATAGTTCATTTGTTAGCCTTTAGGAGTATTTTCCAGTTGAGTCTGATAGGGTGTCACATTCTGGCCCCAAAGTCTATTTTTGGTACTCCCTCGGGACTTCCTTGCTCTGTTCCCCTTGCTATTCTCTTGTAAGCCCTTAGTGTTTTGCATTGATGTGGTGGGGTCAGATAGGGTGCAATTCCCACACTGTGTCTCTAGTGTTTTCCCCTGTAGGGCTATGGATCAGTGAGGGATGTTGTGCCTCATAGTGGGGCAAACCATATTGTCCTCTGTGCATTGGCTGCTCTCAGTGGGGATATCATCCTCAAGGCTTAGTGGGCCAGGATGTGCTCCACTCTCTTTTCCTCCCCATTCATTTGCTCCCATGTGCTCTGATCTGACATGTCCCTCTCCCTTAGCTGTAGCTTCAGTGCTGTCCTCTAAAGTAAATTCATCTGGGGGGAGGGGTGGCTGTCCACATAGTTGGGATTGGGGCTGGCCCCTTAGACCTCTCTATTGATTCCTGCTTCATGCCAGTATGTTGCATTCACATCTCAGAGCACCAGGTTGAAGCCTGGTCCCTCGTTCCCTGTGGAGATATAAACAACTCTTCCTCTGATACCCATTTCTCTCTTTTTTTTCTTTTGTCCCCCTCCTTTTTAGTTGGCTACCATATGTAACCCTGTATTTGGTCTGGCCCCTGCCATACTACCTGGACTTCACCCCAGGAATGTTTTACACAGTATCTTTTTACGTATGCCCCTTTTGCATTTTTTTAAACTTACCTCAGAGGACTCATGTGGTACTTGTCCTTTTGTGCTTGGCTTACTTCACTTAGCATAATTTCCTCCAGTTCTTCCCAGGCAGTGATATGTTTCAGGCATTCATCACTGCTTTCTAGAGATGTGTAATACTCGATTGTATGTATTTACCACAGTTTTTAAATCCCTTCATATGTTGATGGAGATTTGGGTTGTTTCCAACTCCTTGCAATTGTGAACTGTGCCACAATGAACATTGGAGCACAGATATCTGGCTGTAGTTTGTTTCTTGCCTAGTGGGGGGATTGCTGAGTCATATGGTAGCTCAATTTCCATCTGTTTTAGATATTGCCAAATCGATTTCCATAGTGGATGTACATACCTACAAGTCCACCAGCAGTGGATGACAGTTCTTATCTCACCACAGCCCCTCCAACACTTGTCGCTTTCAGATTTCTTGAATTGGGCTATATTTGAGAGTGTTAGGTGGTATCTCATAGTTATTTTCATTTGTATTTCTCTTATGGCTAATGATCAGGAACATTTTCTCATATGTTTGTTGGCCATTTGGATTTCTGCCCCTGAGAAACTTCTGTTCAGGTCCTTTGGCCACCTCCTCAGTGGGCAATTAGTTTTTCTTTTTCTTTTTGGAAGCTAGCAGAGTATTGTAGATTTTAGCAATAAGGCCTTTGTCTGATGTGACATTGCTAAAGATGTTTTCCAAGTCTGTGGGCTAGCTAATTACTCTCTTTGAATTCCTTTGATGTACACAGGTGTTTTATCATCAGTATATCCCACCTCTGTTTGTTTCCTTCCTTCTGTTTGTTTTCTTCCCCTTTTGTTATTTCCTATGTATTCCCTGAGCCAAAGTTCTCAGGATGGTTCCAATTCCCTCATTGATGGTCTTAATACTTTGGGATTTTACCACGAGGTCTGTGATCCACCTTGAGTTTATTCTTGTGCATAGAGTGAGATAAGGGTCTTGCTTCATTTTTCTGCAGGTAGATATCCATTTTTTCCCCCAGTACTACTTGCTGAAGAGGGCATCTGCTTCCCGTTGGATAATTTTTGAGTCCTTATTGCAGATCAGTTGTCTGTATGCTGGTGATTTTATTTCTGGGTTTTCAGATCTTTTCCATTGGTCTGAGCCTCTGCCATTATACCAATACCATGCGGTTTTGACTACTGTGGCTGTATGATGTGTGCTAAAGTCAGATAAAGCAAGCCCTCCCACTGTGTCCTTCTTGTTGAGGAGCTCTCTGATAATTCGTGGCTTCATCCGTCTCCATATGAAGTTATTAATTAGTTTATCCATTTCTTTGAAGAAAGATGAGGATGATTGTATTGGGATTTCATTAAACTTATATAGTGCCTTGGGCAGAACTGACATCTTTACTATATTGAGTCTTCCAATCCACGAGCATGGGATATTCTTCCATTTGTTGAGGTCACTCTTGGTTTCTTGTAATAGTGTTCTGTACTTTTCCTCATATAAATCTTTTGTTCTTTTACTCATGTATATCCCTAGATATTTCAATTTGTGCTTGGCTATTATGAAGGGCACCACCTTTTTGATCTCTTCTGTGGTATTACCTGATGTGTATAGCAGCCCAAGAGACTTCTGTTTGTTGATCTCGTATCCTGCCACTCTGTCATATTCCTCTTCTATTGCTTCCAGTATTCCTCTTGTGGAGCTTTTGGGATTTTCCATATATAAAATCATATCATCTGCAAATAACAATAGTTTCACTTCTTCCTTCCCCAGGCAAATATCTTTGATGTCTTTTCTTTGCCTTCTGCTGTTGGCTAAAACCTCTAGCACGATATTAATTAAGAGTGGGGACAAGGGGTATCCTTGTCTGGTCCCCCTTTTCAGTGGTATTTTGTTTGTCTTTTCTCCATTGAGTACCACGTTGACTGGTGCTTTTTCATATATAGTTTGAGGAATTTTCCTTCCATTCCTATCTTCTTGAGTGTCTTAAACAGGAATTGGT
>NW_022103918.1:15291895-15305782 GCF_000313985.2 Echinops telfairi
TGTATTTCTCATCATTGTTACATCACACCCTGACTGGCTCATCTCCTCCCCGAGACCCCTCTGCAAGGGGATCTCCAGTTAGCCTCAGTCTTTTAATGCCCGAGTTGACATGAAATTTCTTAATGTGACTCTTCTATCCATGTCTCTGTAACTCACATCAAATGATTGCCTGGGACTATGCAAATGTATTGTTTTTCAGGTGCCAACAAGTCGGTTCCAACTCCTGGTGACCGTATGGTTCACAGAACGGACACTTCCCAGTTATGTGGTATCCTCCTACTTGTTCTTATGCTTGAGCCCTTCAATGCAACTACTGTATCAAGCCATTGTGTCAAAAGTCTTCCTCTTTTGCTGCTTTACCAAGCATGATGCCCTTCTCTGAGGACTGGTGTCTCCTAGTAAAGAGTCCAAAGTATGTAAGACAAAATCTTGCCATCCTCACTTCTCAGGAGCATTCTGGCTGTACATCTTCCAAGGCAGATTTGTTTGTTTATTTGGCAGTTCACAGCACTTCCAATATTCTTCGCCAAGACTATAATTCATCTGTTCTTCTTCGGCCTTCTTCATTCAAGGTTCAACTTTGACATGCATGAGGCAATTGAAAATACCATGGCTTGGGTAAGGCATTCCTCTTAGTCGTCAAAGTAACAATCTTGCTTTTCAACACTTACAAGAGGTCTTGTCAGATAAACCCATCAGGAACAATATTGGAAGTAACAATACCATGAGAGTAGGGGGACAGTAGGGGAAAAAGGGGAAACTGATTGCAATGATTGATGTATAACACACACACCCACACACACACACACACCCCGGGGTGTGGGGACAAACAACAGAAACATGGCCAAAGGGAGACAGCAGATGGTGTAAGATATGAAAACAACAATAATTTATAATTTATCAACTGTTCATGATGGTGGGTGAGTGGGAAGGGAGGAAAAAAATGAGGAGCTGATACCAAGGGCTCAAGTAGAAATAAATGTTTTGAAAAGGATGATGGGAACATGTGTACAAATGTGCTTGACACAATGTATGCATGTATTGTTATAAGAGCTGTAAGAGCCCCCAATACAATGATTTATTATAATTGAAAAAGAAAAAGGTCTTGTGCAGCAGATTTGCCCAACATAGTGCATCACTTGGTTTCTTGACTTCTGCTTCCATGAGCATTGATTGTGGATCTGAGCAAGGGGAAAATCTTGACAACTTGAATCTGTAAATAGGGTGTGCAAAACATTTATAGAAGTAATTGGTCAGCTTTAGTTGCCATTCCTCTGTATGTAAGAGAACTGTCTCAGAAGCAGAGAGAGAGAATTCCTGGGGCCATCAAGGAGGAAGAGTCACCAATGGAGTATGTTTGAAATACCTGCGTGAAGTGGTGGAGGCTGCAGATACTATGCCATCACAAGACCAGAAGCAAAGGCAAGAAGACCATGAGGCAGAGCCTAAGAGCAGCACTGAGACTATGCAACTATGAGGCAGTGTATCAGAGAGGCTTCCTGGTCCACAGAAGCAGAGGCCAAGGGACTATGTGACTAAGATGCTGAGAACCAGAAAGACTTGGCTACTAGCTGAGGAGAGGTGTTTATGTGGACTGATGACTGTGTCCTGAATGTTTTCTGATCCTGGTTTGTGGTAACCTATTATCTTCCCTAAGAAACTCCCATAATGGTGAGGGGTTTTTCCTGTGAGTTATATGTGGTCATCGCAGAGATTTATTGAGCCTACATGAAAAATCAAGTGTTGTGAGTGGAATGGGAGGTGTCAGAATAACTTAAAGAAGAATGGAGGGTGTAGACATGTCTGACCTCTGCCATATGCCAGATTGGTGTGGTGATGGATTCTCCTTCCCCCCTTGTGTGGCAGAAAAAGGTCAACTGTGGCTCCCACACTGGCTATCAGTTCTTGAAATGGAAGGAAGGAATGAAGGGAGGGAGGAAAGAAGCAAAGAGTGAGAGAAGCAAGGAAATCAATGAAGGGAAGCTATACTTGGTGAAGCACTCACAGTTGATTTGTGGCTAGAGAGCAAAAGCATTTCATTAAAATGTGCCTAGAAGCTTAAAATAAAAGTGGAGAGGTGGTTGTTATACATACCAGGACTGAGGAATTATTTTTCATTTTCTAGGAAATAGTTCCTGTGTTTATTTCTTAATTAATTATTTTTATTCAAAATATCTGGATATAAATTTAATATAAATCTTAATTTTACTAAGCTAACTAAAAATATTGAATTCTAGAGTCCAGATTTTAATGTTATCTTGGGCCAACTTGCTTTTATTGTCTGGGAATCTGGCGTTCAGCGCTTAATAGCACACAGATACATGTAGGCCTGCAGGAAGAATATCTAAGTGTTCTTGGTTAACATTAGCCTCCCAGGGAAAAGTTGCCAGAATTCCCAGCCAATATTTAGACTATTGACATTAATTCTCTCTCCCTCTCTAAGGTGGTATACTGTAACTTCTAAGATCAAGTTGTTAGACAAGCAAAAACATTTTCAGATTCCTGATAATTTTATCTTTCATTTTATGCCAAAGATATAAATTTACATCCAGCTTTTCCTGTGATCACATGGCCCTCCACAACTACTCAACAAGCTGCCAGCAGAAACAGGGAGCTTAATAAAACCCTATACGTCCATAAAATGTCTGAAATTTGTCATAGGCCTGCATCTCTCCACCAAACTGATAAAAGACATTTTACATTTCAAAGTTGCCTCTTATTTGGAACATCTTTGGTTTTTTTAAGTAATTAAAGGAACGACTGCTCTACTAGTTGCAGTCTTTGGTATGAAAATGTATGTGGACATCGTTTTTCACATTCATTATCATTTTATTATAAAATAATGCCCCTTGATGTCAGTTTCTCAAGTCCAAAGAAAGCATAACTTTTATAGAACCATCTTTATGGTAATGTGAATATTTTGGAAAGTACTATGGCATTTCATCTGCAGAATGTACAGTGTCATGTTTTAGGCTTATCATAAAGGAAAAATGTTTAACAATTTCACTGTGCTCTTTTACTATATGATTGTAAAATGTTCTTTACTGTAAGTCTATATTAAGAAGTGATCATTTAGATTTAGTATATGATACTAAAATGTGTTCCACAAGTTGTAGGCAAGGCTCTTAAGTAAACTACTTCTCATGCTTTGTAAGGACTATGACTTTATTTAAAAATTTCCCCACAAGGATAACAGCCAAAAAAAGGTTTACACGTGAGTTTTGACAAACTATCTAAAAACAGATGTATTTTATATAAACTGCTTCAGATAATAAGAAAATAAAGGGGGAATATTTAGTTCATTTTGTGAGGTTACCATACTGTTGATGCCCAAACTAGGCAAGCATATTAAAGAACAACAACAAAAACTTAAACTATATAACAATCCAATATCAACATAAAAGCAAAAAATACTAAATAAAATATTGGCAAATTTAATTGATCAGTGTATTAAAAACACACATGTATAATGTTCAAGTAGTATTTATACCAAGTGAAATGGTGACTCGGTGTAAGTAAAATAGTATTGCTATAAAATAATAGAAACTAATATATTAGACAAAAATTTTTAATGTGAAGCTCTTGTTTCCTGACATATTTCTCATGCATATCTGTCTGTCCACTTCTGAAGACTGTTTCCATCTCTCCAAAGTTTTCCCAAACATTACTGTGCTCTCTCATTTACACCATGTCAAAATGGCAGTTTGGGCAGCCTTTGTTTCTTTGAAATGTTCCTTGAGGTTTGGGAGCAAAAAGAGGTCCAACAGTTGTAGCAGTAAGGTTTTCCAAGGAAATTCTCAAGGGTAGGACAACTCTTGCCACCCTCATGGGATGAACAAGTACATTGTCGATGGAAAAACATTTCCTCGATGTAACTTTCTTTTTGCCTTCTTCTCACCAATGATATTTTCAATTTCTAGAAATGTCTAGAATAAGCCCCTGTGACTATCTTGAGCCTCTCAATTAAACCAATCAAGCTAAATATTGGGAATTCCCTGAAATAGTGCCCTCAACCTTCCGAGCTGACCGATCTGCCTTGAATTTAACTGGTCCAGGAGATCCCTGTAGAATCCACTGTTTTGATTAGATCTTTTTTTTAAGGTCCCGAAAGACACTCCGACAAGGTCTGTGCCTCATGGATTTTACATTCTAATGTTTGATTCGGAAAATAATCAAAGGGTTAAACTGTATAATATCATGACACAATCAATAACTACAATGAAGAAAAACAAAGCACCATGATGAGATAGACTGTGATGAAGTGTGCTATTTTGAGCAGATACTTGGAAGTGAGAAAGTAAGCCAAATCAATTCTTAGTGCGACTACTCATCAAGTAGAGAAAACCATCCGCCCAAAGGCTCCAGGGAGAGTTCCCTTGGATGACAGATCGAGGAAGAACATGGAAAAGCAGTTTTTGAACACATGTGGAAGGAGAAAATCAGGAAAGGATCTAAGATGAGATTAGAGGAATTGCCAGGACTAAGATCATGAATGCCAAGGTACGAACTTTAAATTTTATTCGAATTGGGTTGGGAAAACTTGGAGAATGTTTAGAGGATATTATCTAAGCTGTGTTTGAAATAATATTTCTGGGTTACATGTGTATAACAATTTTTGGTGGGGCAAGTATAATGATATCAAAGTCAGTCAAGGGAGGAAGACCAGTTAGGAGGCAACTGCAGTCCTTGAAACTACTTCCTAGATTCTGGCGATATGGATGATGGATGAATTCTGTTATTAAGCTCGGAATAATACCCAATAGAGAATATCTACAAAAACACACAGATGATGCATTTAAATGTTATTGTGTTTTTAGCAGGACAACAAAGATATCACTATGACCAACCACATGTAGTAAACACTGTGTTGATGGGCTCAACCAATGCAATACAAAAAAAGAATTAAGTGATATATGCTTTGAAAGAGAAGTAATAAAACTCCTCTTATTTGTAAACAATGATTTTAAAGAAAATTAAAGAGTTTCTCTACTTGAATTAATAAGAAGTTCTGTAAGTTTACTGGATTCATGAGACATACAACATTTATTTCACATTAATAAAATAGTAATAAAAGATGATACAATTAAATGGAAAGAAAAGGGAAACCTATTACTTACCTAGGAACAAATCTAGTAAATAACAATTGCATTTTTATATAGAAATTAAAATGGTAATGATGATGAGCAAAACAGATTTGACTACAGAGCTACATTATTACAGTTAAGCATTTTAAAGTTTTCCCCCAAATAGGCTAAACATGAAAATTGTGACCAACAATCAACAGAGATTTTATGGAAATTGACAAGAGAACCCTAAAATATTTATGAAAGCACAAAGAAATAAGAACAGGAAAAATAAAGTTGAAGAAGAATAAGTTGAGGTGGGGGGAGGTGGGAGTTGCCTGACCAAATATATCAAGAATTTATAGAGCTGCACAATATGAAACAGTGTGGTATTGGCACAGGATGAGTCAAATAAATCAAAGAAACACAGTAAAGAGCCCAGAAACAGATACTTGCATATGTGGAAACTTCAAATATGACCAAGGTGGCACAGCAGTCGATGAGGAAAGGCAGGACTGTCCAATACATGGTGATTGGACAGTGGGTTATCCACATGGAAAAACATAATATAAAATTGGATCCCATCCTCACACCATATACAAAAATCAATTCCAGATGGATTAAATATCTCAACTTTAAAAGCAGCTTTTGGTAAAAACATGAAATATTTTTTTAACATTTAGATGTGAATATTTTCCAAAGTAAGGCAGAAAAATAAAACAAAAATTTGTACATCTGATGACACAAACACAAATATCATATGTAAATATATATGTGTGTGTGTATAAATATAGGGGCTTCAAAACATTCATGGAAAATGAGATTTAAATGTTAATAGAATTTTCCATGACCTTTTTGAGATATGCATACAAATATGTATGATTGATGTGTGTGTGTGTGTGTGTGTGTATGTATGTGTGTATATATATATATATATTCACCACTTGTCTGTCGGGTGGTTGTACTGAGGTGGCTTGCATGTTGTGATGCTGGAAGTTATGTCACTGGTATTTCAAATACCAACAGGGTCACCCCAGATATACAGGTTTCCAGACTGAAGAATAGACTCTGAAAAAGGAATAGGCTGCCCACTTCGGAGGGATTAGCCACTGAAAATCTTATTAATAGCAGCAAAACCTCAGAGGAAACAGTGTTGAAATATGCACAAGTCAGAAGGTACTCAAAATAGGACTGAAGAGAGGCCGCCTTGTAAAAGTAGAGTTGGCCATAATGACATGTATGGTGTAAAACCTTTGGGACCTTCATTTGCCAATAGATCAAAACTCAAAATAAGAAGAAACAACTGCAAATTCCTATTAATAATCAGACATTGAATGTGCAAAGTATGAATCCAGGAAAATTGGAAATTGTCAAAAATGAAGTGGAACACCTGAAGATTGATACCATGTTAATGAGCTGAAATGAACTAGTATTGGCCATTTAAACCCAGACAATCATATGGTTTACCATGCTGTTATTTTTAGGCACCATTGATTCAGTTCAGACACATAAAAACCATAAGCACAACGAAAACAAACACTGCTGGTCCTGTGCCATGCTCACAGTTGTTCCTCTGCCTAAGTCCATTGTTGCAGCTACTGTGTCCATCCGTCTCGTTAAGGGTCTTCCTCATCTTTGTTGCTTCTCCACTTTACTAAGCATGATGTCCTTCTCCAGGGACTGGTCCTCCCTGATAATATGTCCTATGCATGTCTACCAAATACTTAAGTCTGAAATTAATCAGATATGCAATTGATTTAGTTAATTGTGCCAGCCTGGCCGATAATCATATGTGGGGCTAATTGAAAGGCGGAGGGATAAATGGGTGGTGAGCCTCGCCTTTCTAGTTCTCGGGTCTCCTGCTTTGTGAGGGTTGCACCAGGGTGTAACTGCCTTAGCAGTTCCCTGCTTCAGCTTGCAAGATTGACTTCCTACAAGACATCCCCAAGGAGAAGCCGCATGGATCTATCCCGATGCAGCCCTGGGTGCTGGAGCAGCCGTGTGGAGACCCTTGCCAGTGCTGAGATGCTTACACATTCACTGACTCAGCTTTCCTCCTGCAGTCAGCATCATTGCCTCTGTTTTGTGAGGTGGAAGACTTTGTGGACTGGTGTTGGGTTAATGGGTTAATGTTGGACTTGTGGGCATGGGCAGCATTGGGTTGGGATGTTTTTGTGATGCACATTTTCTTTATATAAAACTCTCTCTTATACATGAGTTGCTGTCAATTTGTTTCTCCTAAGTACTCAGACTAATACAGCAATCAAGATATATTGATATTTATTAGTGACTGGAATTAGTTGGTTGGAATGCAAAAGTTGGAAACTATGCAGAAGGAGCAGTAGTTGGAAAACACGGACTTGGTGATAGAAACAAAGCTGGAGATCTCACGGCAGAATTTTGCAAGACTAAGGACTTGTTTGTAGAAAATACACAAAAGGCAACTACACACATGGACTTCTCCAGATGGTATGCACAGAAATCAAATTGACTATATTTGTGGAAAGAGATGATGGAGAGGCTCAGTATCAGCAGCAACATCAGACCGGCGGGGGCTGGAGGGGCTGACGATCGAGCATACCCTCAGTTGCTTATACATAAGTTCAGGGTAAAGCTGAAGAAAATGAAACCAAGTTAAAGGAGAGACAAAATACAATCTTGAGTTGACCCCATCTGAATTTTGAGAACATCTCAAGAACAGACTTGACTATCGCACATAAGGGACATAAGACCTGATGAGCTGTGGGAGAATATCAAGAAAATCATTCTCTACTATTCTGGGAGTGGCAAATTCAATATGAATGGCACCGCATTCACACCCAAAAGGATATTTCAATATCTAGTTTAAGGCACAACGCTGTCTGTGATAGGATAATTATATATGCATATAAGGAATTCCAGAAACCAGAGGAAAAGGATCATACAGTTACTGATGCAATGGCCACTGAAGTGGGGATTTCACATGATAAAGCATTTTCCATTTTCAGCAAACATCTTGGCCTCGGGCAAGCTTTCTGCCCAATGGGTGCCACAGTTTTGCAAGATTGGGGAGCTCCAAGGAGTTGATCTTTCCATCGTTCTTTTAACAAAACATAAATTCATGAAGACAATTTATAAAACAGATCATGATCTGGGATGAATCTGGGGCTGACTCGTCTGATCCAGAGAAGAAGGTCCAAGTTTTTGAGGAGGTCTGCTGAGCCAGTGAACTTCAAGTTCAGAAAGTTATGATGACTAATTTCGGTGATTCCAAAAAGATGATTTTGATAAATTTTCTCAAAGGACACATGACAATCATGGAGAAATAGAATAAAGACATTTTAAGACCACTGAAAACTGCATTGGAGAGGAAAATACTAGAAAAGCTAAGCGAGGGAATTTTTCTTTCCCCCTATCTCACCAATACATCTGCTCATTCTTCAAAGGCAGCACAAGCTGTCCCAGGAGAATTTCATTGGGAAACCTTTCCCGATCCACCTGAGAGCCCTACACCTGCCTATTCAGAATTCTTTTCTTTCTAAAAGTGGAAGAACGTTTAAGTGGAACATGCTTTAGGTCCTCTGAGGATGCCCACACTGTCGTTTGATGTACTGCAAATGGAACAGTGCCGACCTCTTTAGGGAACATTCAGAGAGATGGACGCACTGCCTTCCGAAGGGTACAGACCGAGATGGAGGGTGCGTCCAGAAACAATAGCTTCACATTTGGATATTTGGCTTAATAAAGATTTCTATGATTTTTATATAGCAATACTTTGTTGACTTACCCTCATATTCCAATTAAATTAATTTACACTAGAAGTATAAAAGTCAAGGATGATTTCCTATAATTCATATTTCACTCTCAGTTGGGAATAAAGTTGGCTGGTGAGAGCTTAATGAAGGCCTGTGGGGACTTTCGGTCTAAGATTAATGAGCTGAGTGGATTGCTTCGTCCTCAGTTTCTAAGGGGAGCTACAGCTTTCATAAAGGAAAGAGCCAAGGCTGGGATTGACTGCGTTGGTTCCTTTGCTCCTGTTTACTGTGTGGCATCATCTTCAAATGCTTTATTAAAACAGTGTGTCAGAGGCCTTGATAAGTTAATGCCCAAGTGGATTTTAAAGTCTTAATTCTTCATTCAAATAGTCATTAAACTACAAAGCTTAATTCAGCTAAGGCTTTCCCCCCCTCTATCAAACAGGTAGCATGCGTGTCACGGCAGGGGGTTTCTAAACTCTGTAATCCCCGATTAAAATATTTTTATGAACATAATACACAGTTACCTGATAGTACGTAGCAGCTTTTTTATATCATGGTAAAAATATAAGCTGATAAGAGAAAAAAAATTTTTCAGGAGTTTATGCTTAGCAATTAATTTCTTAAAGTTTTTTTCACTGAAAAAACAGTATGCTTACTAAAGAACATTTATAAAGTACAGAAAAGCAGAAAATGGGCAAATAAAGAAAAGATCCATAATGTACTCATTCCAAAATAGCTCCTGATTTAGAAAGTTAATGCAGCTCCTTTATTGCTCTCTAGTCTTTTCTTTAGTTTTTATTTGGGTTTTACATAGTTAGAATATATCCCAGTTAGCAGGTGTTAGTTTTTGTTTAAGGAAGTGATACAAATGTACAAGCTTTCCATTCAACAAGGAAAACCTAACTTATTTTTGTTTATTGTGTTGTTTTTCAAGCAGGATTGAATACATCAAAGTTTGATTACATTTTCTCTGGCATGATCTTTTAATAATTTCCCCCCTGATTATTTTAAAAGCTGCGTTGTAGCAATAAGAGTAGGGATCTTGGAAACTCACTATGTTTGAATTTGAGTTCCACCCTCTATTCCTCTATGCCTTAGGTTATGTTGTCTAGCAAACACTTACATGTAACTCCCCCCACCCGACATCTCTTTTGTAGTATGACAGGCACTATCATTTCATCTATTTGAAGCAATGCTTTAACCTCTATTGTCATTGTTGTAGACGCTGGTGAATCAGTTTCCACTTTAGTGGCCTTATGCTCGAGAACAAAGCTTTGCCCAGTCCTACACCATCCTCACAGTAGTGGGTACGTTTGGGCGCATTGTTGCTGCCTCTGTGTCATTCTGTCTCACTGTAATCTCCTTTTTTTAGCTGGCCTTCTGACCTTTCTACTTTACCAAGCATGCTGTCCTTTTCCAGTAAATGGTCTCTACGGTCACATATCCATTATATTAATTACTTTCTGAGAATTGTCCTATCCTATTGACAATGTCCCAATGTTGGACAAACTGTAAACCACCATTACAGCCGTCATGATCATTTTCTTCCCAAAGCACTACCAGAGGGTGAGAGAAAAGCACTGGCACACCTTCCCCCCAAAGAGATCAAGCGACTCATTGTAATGGAATAACATCAATTTGATTTGTCTTTCTGATAAACACTGTAATTCACAATAAAATGTATTTTTCCAGCGACCATAAGTGGCATAAACTTGGAATGTTATTTTCTCTGTTGTTTTTAAAAGACAACACTTAAAAATAGATGCACTGTAAAAGTATTGAAATGCATTCAGTTTGCAAAGGTAACGAAGAGATAATGATACAGACGAGGGTTTCAAGGTAAGGGCTGCAGCACAGTACAGCTCTGAATCCGAGGCGGGACAGTACGTGTCATTTTAGCACTTCTCTGATCCTTCCTTCTTTTCCCTGTAAAGAAGTGAAACTTTTTGGAAACCTTTTCCAGTGTAATTATTGAGTCTCATATCTGGTACTTCCTGCCGCATTCACTGGTTTATAGTTTTCATTTTATCTTTTAAATGGAATTGCCAGCTTGGTACGTTGCTTACCAAATGAAATACATGGGTATTTGTGTGAAACGCTTTGAATATGTTTTATAGCCCTTTCCTTTTCCTCTTGCTTTTCTTAGATAGATTTGACTTTGGTTTCATTAAATGGGTTATAATTTGAATGATATTTAATCCTGACAGCTCTCAATTCTTAACTGTAATAACAAGATCATTCTTTAAATCCAGGATATATTTTTCTGAATTGCTTTCAGTTCTAGCTTCATTTAGAAATTTAGAAGTTTAATTGGGGCTCTCTTTCTCCCATAGCTAATAAATTATCTCTTTTTTATGAAATTTGGAAAAGTAACAGCTTGCATTAAAAGTAGAAAATTTAAAGAGATGAAGTTTCTAAGTATAATGGAGAAAATAACATTAAAGCATTGACGCAGAAAAGTAATTTCTATATTAGGCCACAAAATTTAAAATATATTTAAATTTAATAAGTTGAAGTGGGAAGAGAAACAAAACAAAAAAAGAAAATGTAGGAAACAGTACCTTTTAAATGAGTTGTTTACCCGAGCAGGCTGGTATCATAACAGTAGTTCTTTGTAATGCCCTCTTTCTAAGCATTTATGAATGAGGTTTTATTTATCAAAGGAATGTTCAAAATGAATTACTGCATACATGTATTAGTTAAAACCATCTTTTATGAATATTGTATATCCATCATTTTGTGCCTTTGAAGTTTATACTTTGACATCCTCAAAACTATAAAGAAGAATCAAATTCAGCCCCAGGGTATAAGCAGTAACAGGGAAAGGTCACCTTCTTGTGGTTGTTATCCTGTTAATGATGAGAGAGGGTTTCATTCTTTATGGAATAAAGCAGACCTTGATTTTGAAACAGTTTCTCTTCTTTAGAAAAATTGCATGTCTACATAGAGCAGATGACATATAGAAATAGCCAACATATAGCAGACAAGCAGATTCCTTACTGTAGGAAACAAATATGATACTTAATTATGTTTCTCAGAGCTGCCACAGAATTCCATGCAAATAAATAAAATGCCGACTGGCTTGGGCAAAAACCTCCCTTGTTGAAAAACTCCACATGCAAGGATAACATGCCATCTTTTTATCTTCCTCTCATTTTGGGGGTGCATGGCAAACATTTTGATGATAGGTTTCCCCTCATGATCTCCCCAATTTATAGTAACATTACAAATATAGTTCCAAATTCCTTGGCTTGTTACAATGGACACAACTTGTTTATTCTTCTTCCAGGAAACTTTTAATGTCTCACCTTGTTTCCTCGTATACCGATGCACACTGGTAACAAAAGTGTCTCTGGAATTTCTTTTTTAAGATAAAAAAAAAAAGATATCCACATAACTGCTTCTGTCTAAAAGAAACAAAATCGAAATGCTATCAAGCATCTGGATTGCTCTAGTTTCAAAATCCAAGGTGGTTAAAAAAGATCTTTCAAAAAGTACTTTGGCAGGACAAATTCAAAGGCTAACGATTTCTAATGTGACAAAAAGTGTAATTAGTTGTTTTTGAGCATTTCCTTTTTAAAATCACTTAAGCTCAGTAAGCTTTTAGAAGTTTCTGTTTTAAAACTTGTGACTAGAAAATTCTTCCAATAATTGCAGTAATGTTTTTCCTTAATGCATTGAACTGTCTCTCGAGATTTAAAACTGATAATGGGCTTTTAAATCTAGTACTATGTTTAATTTTCAATTGAAAACGAATGTTATTCATTTTAATTAATATGTAGCTCTGAGATAGTAGCATGTGTATTTTTTTCCTTTTTTTCCCTCTGCAGTTTCCACTTACCTTTCTGTGTTAATTGGAAAAGACTTGCAGAACTGTTTCCTCTGCTTCATGTTAGTAAAACAGTATGATATCTACTTTCAAGGTAACTGTATTTGAAGATTTAGAGATTTTGTTGTTGTTAGTAGAGGTAATTCTACAACAGGAAGTTAAAAAGAACCCATATAGGCATATGTCAGAGTCTTTATTTTATTTTATTTTACCATTTAATAATACATCAGTAAATAACACAAGTATCGGTTCTTCAGATTTTACAGATTACTCTAAAATTTTAAAGGTTTATGTATAGCTATAGAACTGTGATTGCAAACTTCTAATAACAAAGAAGAAACGGAAAAGTTTTTCATCTTCTAACATCCTATAAATGGTTCTTTTTCACCAATCACAAAATAAGTCCAGACTGATTGTAGTGCAGTCCTCGTGTTCCTTGATTAAATGTTCTGTTGTTATATAGAGAAAAATTCTCAAGACTAGCTTACAAACATCTTGTTAAGTTTTATGAAGAATTTATATTTGCATCCAGTCTAACTATTAGGCTCAGCCTGGTACACGGGTGCTCAATAAAGAACTGTTCTTTAAAAGAATTAAAAGCTAGGCCAATTTTGTGTAAAAGAATCTAATGCACACAGTCCTGTTTGCTTCTGAGATGATAAAAAGATGACTATTGAATAGCTGTCTCTGACTGGTCTTCTGCAAGCACTTCCACTGCCAGCCTTTATTGTAAGTTTTTTTTGGGGGGGGTTATTAATTCTCTTACCTTTAATGTTTCATTATTCATGCCATCATGCATTCAAACTGTATTTCCCCTAGGCCCTCATGCAGGTAAGGGTGATTTCCTGATTTATAGCAACAGTCTAAAGATTTATACCTTTCATTTTGTTCTGATTCACTAGCTCTAGGGAAATCATGAAAATAAGTATATCCCTCAATCCCCACCCAATGTAATAAAGGCATTTCATTACATTTCTATATCTGTGTCCCTTTGATAACTGCTTCTTTCAGCATGACTAAGTAGTTTCAAAAATAGAAAAACACTGAATGTTTTACAACGGAACAAAAACATCTTTAAATATATATAAAACGAATTACCACGGAGTCAACGCTGACTCACAGTGACCTATAGGACTGGGTAGAACTGCCTCTGTGAATCTCCAAGACAGTAGCCCCTGATGGAGTACAAAGCCCCCTCTTTCTCCCACTAGCTCCTGGTGCTTTAGAACTGCTGACCTTGTGGATCACAGCACAATGA
>NW_022103918.1:15306035-15346149 GCF_000313985.2 Echinops telfairi
TGTTTGTTTCGGCCATTAATGATCATGAAGACAGTGATAGTAACCTCACTGCCATTGAATCAATTCTGACTCATATTAGCACCCTTGTTTTTAAAGATGCGTCAACAGTTTTTCAATACATTTCCACTTTGTTCTTCACTTACGGGGAAAATATTTCCATAGAGATTTCTTTCCATTCATTCCTTCTCTGTCAGCATTAAGCTCAGGTAGTTGGCATGTACAGTTTGTACTTATAAGGAAGCAGCAATGCCAAGTCCAGTCACCACAGACGGACACAGTCATCCTCCCCTCCCAAGTAGCTCTGCCGTGGGAAACAGACATCCAGTCACGACACACTGACAACTGCTGACCCCATCGAGGCCAAAAGGACAGAATAAGACATTCCGAAGATGTTCCCATATCCCTATTCCTCCCCACTCCCTGACTCACCATGCCTTGTGTATGCCATTAGCGATTCTGGACATCAGGTTGGTCAAATGACAATGCTTAGTGAGGTGTTTGTGGACCACCTACTACACAGTGGCCTTGCGAGGCTCAGCTCTTGTGTACTGTAAAGAGCGCTAAAGCAAAGCGCCACATACTGTTTTATGTGCTGGCTCAGGGAGGAAAAGGAACACGCCATATGCACTGACTCGCCAACACTGTCTTGCTCCTTCAGTCCTTGTGTTCTCTTCCTGACCCTGGTGGGAGGTTGGGGAGGAAGTCGGAGGAAAGGAGCACCATTCAAGGATGACAGGGTCAAGGTTTATTTTTGGAAGGCCATTAAGAGGATTGGATTCAAAGACCTTAAAGTCATTGGCTCTAGTACTTTCTGGATTTGAGAAAATTGATTTTTAAATGAGCAAAAGTGGAGGAAAGTTCAACTGAAAATACCCACACATATTATATGAAGAAACAATGGCCCCAAAAGACAGTAGTTAGGTCTGAAAACGGAGTTGGCTCTATATCACCTGCATATAAGTGAGTATGTTGGAGAAGAAAAGACTGAAATAGTGCATATTATCCCAATGACGGGGAAAAAAACACAAACAAGCAGTGACAGAAATTTATAAATAAAAAATCATTAACCAAGGGAGCCTGGAATGATGCAAAATTCATTTCAAGCAAATTAGAATAGAGAAGCCCTTAGATTTCCTGCCTACAAGGGAAGGATAAAAATCCGAAACCAACTTGGGCGTGGGAATTGGAAGGACATCAAGGTCAGAGGAAAATACACTTGAAACACAGAAGATAGTGGGGTGGGGTGGGGGTTGCAAGTAATAAGTATCGTTCATAATGTAGAGTTTGAAAACTATGTAAATGGTGATGTCTCAAAGACAAATCGTTCAGAACATTCAACCAGCACAACTGGCTTCCTTATTTCATTACCGCTTTCCTCCTACAGAACCCGCTGAACCCCATCAAGGAAACGTCTTTCATGTGTTTCCTTCCATTAAATATCAGCTTGTGATTTATCATAACTATCAGTGCAAAATGGAGCATCTAGACTGAAAAGGAGTTTTGTGAAAGTTTTCATTCCTTAGTGGGTCCCAGTAAAGTGCTTGGTTGCTATTTTAAAAAAAGATCAATTTAAAAAAGAATTTTAAAAAAAGATGATCAATTTTAAAAATAATTTGAAGGATATAATGATATCACACAAAATACATAACAAAATTGTAAAATATTATGCTTCATTGAATCTGAGAATACGATCGACTATAAGCAGCACTATTATTTTATGTATCACTAAGGAAGAGGAAGCTCCCAATTATAATATTAAGAAGCATCTTAATTAAGAGATGTTAAAATATATATTTTTAAATGTGCCTTAGAGTTGATGAAATACAGCTTTTGGTGTAACCGAGAGGAGGAAGTACTTATTATTTCAGATTCCACATAAAAATGCATTAAATTGTAGGCAGCCAATTAAATAGATCCTAAAATATTTTTACATTTAATCCTCCATTAGAGAAGGGCTTTTTTTTGGCCATTATGTTTTATTCCATTAAATATAAATAGATGTTACTTGCCCAAAACATAACTGAGCTTACTCAATTTTAACCATCCAAGTTTTAGATACTGCTCTTAAAAACATATTTCATATTTTGAATTGATAACAATTTGACTTGAGCAAGTAAATATGATTGAGGACAAATGAAGCCTCGGTTTCCTAATTTATTAACAGGGCATCAATTGCTTAAGCAGCTATTTTTGTTGTTGTTGTTGGGGGAGGAACAAAAGTGCAAGTTCTTGACATATAATAAGCAGTCAATAAATAGCCGAGGAGCCCTGATGGTGCAGTGGTTAAATGCTCAGTTGCTCCTCAGTAGGCCAGGAGTTCAAACCCAATAGATGCTCCCTGCAAGACAGATGTGACAGTTAACTTTTGTAAAGAAACACTGTGGGGTAGTTCTCCTCTGCCCCACAGGCTCTCTGTGAATTGGAACTGACTTGATGGCAATGGTTTCCGTTTTTAATATCAACTATTGTTATTTTTATTTGGCATGCAGGAATTAAATTGATCTGCATTTACATTCTGGTTATACCATTTCCTAGCTATGTTAATTTGAACAAATTAAATGCCCTCTCCACCTCAGCTTCTTCATCTCTAAGATGGGGATGGATAAAGATCTTGAAGTTTCTTATGAGGGTTTAGTGAGCAAACTAAAACATAATGCACACCCTTCCCTGAATTATGTCAGCCCATGAACGAAATATATGATCATAATATCTGCCAAGAGACTTGGAAGACAGCTACGTGGCAAATACATGGAAAGAGATCTATATTTGTACCCTTTCCAAAAAAGTGACCAAACAGAATGCTTAAGTTATAGAACTATATCATTAATATCACATGCAAGTAGAATTTTGCTGACAATCATCCAACAAAAGTTTCACTGGGACATTGACCAGAGCTGCCAGAGGATATGGCAAGATGCAGAAGAGGATAAGGAAGAAGAGATTTTTGTTGTTGATGTCACATGAGTCTTAGTTCAAAGCAGAGAATACCAGAAAGATGTTTACTTGTGTTTTAATGACTATGCAAGGGCATTTGACGGTGTGGATCGTAACAAACTATGGATACCCTTAAGAATGGGAGTCCCAGAACACTTCATTGTCCTTATGCAGAACATGTACATGGATCAAGAAGCAGTTGTGCAAACAGAACAAGGGAGTACTGTATTGTCTGAAATCAGGAAAGGTGTGTCAGGGCTGTATCTCCTCAGCATACTTATTTGTGTATGCTTAATATGATGAGCAAATAATCAGAGAAACTAGATTATATGCAAAACAATGCAGCAGCAGGATTGGAGGAAGGCTTATTAACAATTTGTGATACACAGATGACACAACCTTGCTTGCTGAAAGTGAGAAAAACTTGAAGCACTTGCTGATAAAATCAAGGACTGTACCCTTCAGTATGGATTGCAACTTCAAGTAAAGAAGACCAAAATCCTCACAATTAGACCAATAGGTAGCAGCATGATGAATTTCTATTATGATAAGTCATAATAGAAAAGGTTGAAGTATCAAGGATTGTGTCTTGCTTGGATCCACAAGCAATGCTCATGGAAGCAGGAAGTAAAGAGATCAAATGCATTGAATTGGGCAAATCTACTGCACAAAACCACTTTGGAGTATTGAAAATCAGGGAGGTTACTTTAAAGACTAAGGTGTGCCTGATCCAAGCCCCAACATTTTCAATTGCCTCATATGTATGTGAAAGTAGACATTGAACAAGGAAGACTGAATAAAAAGCGATGCATTTGAACTGTGGTGCTGGAAAGGACTGTGGAAAGTACCATGGACTGCCAAACGAACAAATGTATCTGTCTTGAAGAAGTATGACCAGAGTGCTCTTTAGAGGCAAGGATGGCAAGACTTCATCTTCCATACTTGGCACATGTGGGGAGAGACCAATCCCTGGAGAAGGACCTCACGATTGGCAAAATGGAGGGGCAGTGAAAAAGAGGAAGACCCTCGATGATATGGATTGACACAGTGGCTGGCACGAGGGACTTACACATAGGGACAATGGGATAGCCCAAGACTGGGCAGTGGTTTGCTCGATGGTGGAGTGGGTCATTAGGGGTTGGCGCGGACTCAATGGCATCTAAAACCAACAACACTATCTGACCTCTACTGAACATTTCTCTGCTCACTCAGTTACGTAATCCTCACAAGAACCCTAGGCAGTAGCTATAGTTATTAGGCTCTTTGTTAACTGAAGAATGTGAGCTAAGGTGTTGAGCTGGTCAGCAGGACTCCACAACGTGCAAATTTCTCAAGCTACTTTCTCACTTGCCTTAACCCATAGGAATAATAAAAACAACCTTACAGAATGAACGAGACCTTCTGCTCGACCAGAATGTGGAAGTCGCAATCATACAAAATATGACTGGCTCACAGACAGGGCTTTTCAGTCAGAGGCAAAGGCAGGATGCAGGACATGCTGTTAAGGAGGAGAGTAGCCCTCAGCCACAGTACTTGGCACTTGGCTAACGTTGAGTCATTGAGAACTTCCTGCACAGCCACACAAGCGGGGGAATAACATGGAAGGTATTTGACAATCTGTATGAACACGTAAACCCAGTGAAATAATGAGCAGCCTGTCATTTAAGTTACAAAAAGAGGAGTTCCAAGCTAATTTGAACATTTATGAAGACAACTATGTTTAAGGATAAAAGGAATGCAATACCTGTACTTGAAAATATTCAGTAGACAAGTCAAATGAAGTTCAGAGGAAAGAAAACAGGTTGACTACAATGGTACAGGGGAAATGGAAATATTTAACTACACAGGGCTCACAAAATGACAAGAGAGCTGATGAAAGAAAGCATATTTGAATGGTATTTTGACAACAGTTGGAAACCAGCTTGAAAATTCTGAGTCTCTATTGTACTTGAAGATAATATTATACAAATCTTGGACTTACCTGAGATCTTTGTTTTTTCGTTTTGTGTGTGTTCATGTGGGTTCCTGAGGAAGATTGTACATTCTGTCACTGTCTGTGACACAGTGGGAAACAACCTAACCTCAGGTCTGACAAGAAGGTAAGATCGCCATCGCAGCCCAGTGTCTGCGGACAAATCTTTTATTCTAAGTCTCAGTTTCCTCAAAGGCAAAATGAATTTTAAAACCCAGTGAAAGTAAGAATGCATGTGGCAGGATTTATTAAATGCATATTACTACATACATATAACATATTCAGAGGCTGAGGGGAAAAAATAATTCACTCAGCTTGAAATCAGTAAACCTGGGACCAAGATTTCTCCTGCCCACTGGCATTCCTGAACTTGGCACAGAATGATTCAGTTATGCCACTTGACCTCGCGGAGCCTCGGTTTTTCTTTTCTAAAGAATGGGCTGATAGTATTTAACTACCTCAATGGCCTTCTGTGCAAATCACATCAACTTTGCCTCGTCCTCATTTAAACAAATAGGAAAACGGTGACCTAATTTTTTTCATTGTTATAATGATCCTTATCAAATCCGGAACACTTCTAATCGTGGCGTGAAAATAAGTACTGGTTGGCTGGTCACTCTGAGTCCATAAGGAATGGGACTGCTGCTAGAAGCCTTCGCAGGGCGGTTGGTCTCCGGATGTTCTCACAGTGTTCTTATTTTCAGCTTCACGGCTCTGGGAAGTCCAATAGAAATGTCACAAAAGCATAACCAGCAGAAGTGAAATCACTGCCTTTCTGGAGACAGAGCTATTTGTCTGAAAATGCCAAGTGTAGATGGGAAGGAGGAAATAACAGGTCTGTGATTCATGATACTAAAAGCTAAGAAAAAGGTGGGTTCTCTTTGTGGTTAGAACCAACCCCAAACCAAAAAAGTATATCAACCCAGTGTTTAAATGTTAATTTGCTACAGCACATCACGTGCTTATAGCAAGAATGTAGTGGAAGCATCAGATGAAAAAGACAGAGCTGCTTCCACTGACTGAGGCTTATAAAGGGCGGTTGGTCTCAGAAACTCACAGGGTCGCTAAGACTTGACATGGACTCAATGGTCAGGAGTTTGTTTGGGGGGTTGGGTGCTTATAAAGAAGCAAGGCATATTGATATTTCTGCAGGGAATACCCTGGCCTTATTTGCTGCAATGACCATGAAACCAGGCTTCCAAGATAGGTTATATGAAATTGATATTTCAGAACAAGGAAACTCTGTGGTTTCTAGATAAAAGAAAACTGTCCTATGTGGCCATTGTGCACACAACTTCCATACCACTAGCCCGTGTACTTTGGGTGCTTTGAAACCAACTTTCAGACTTGTTCAGCTCTCCAAATATTAAGGCAGAAATCCAAACTAATAATAAAACAAAAACAAAGACGCCATTCACAGTGAGACATTTTCAGAAATAATTAAATTAACAAGAAATGTATTAATCAGGTGAAATAACATCCAGACACAGAACATGTTTCTCTCTAGTCTTTGTCCTCCATACCCATTTGTATCCATTGTGCGTTCACCTTCTCCTGCAGCATAAACCCAAAAGGCCAAAGAAGGACCTCACCAAATGCAAGAGAATTCCATTCCACAAGCTGCAGTCACTAAGCTGTTGGGTAAAATGGCTGGTGAGGTAAAAGATTGTAACTGTTGACTAAAACAAGGTCTATGTTTCTTCTGAGAATTAGAATTCCTTGTGCTCTTCCAAGTCCTAGATGACAGATAATGGAAAATTAATTTTAATGTTAATAATATGCTTAAATTGGCAAAGATCAGTAATCATTATGGACTGGTTTTTGTGCCTGGCTTCATTTTGCCATTCTAAACCTTTGAGCAGATTTTAAAACACTTAACACAGCTGTCCTCAGACTCTGGTGTTTACCTTTCTCCCCAAATCCATTATTCATTGTTTCACTTTCTTTCCACACAGAGAAGCGAGAGGGCTTCAGAGCTAGACTCTGACTGGATTCAAATCCCAAGTTTTTCACCGAACTATGTAACTGTGAAGAACATATTTAATCACTCGGTAAAACAGGGACAGAATCTTGAAGATTATTTGAAGGCTGATTGAGGATTAAAGCCCTCCAAAGAAGGTCTAAACAGCATCTACCAGGAACCTCGGTTGTGCTGTCCAGTTAAGTGTTGGACTGTGAACTACAAGGTCTTTCAAACCCACTACCCATTCTGTGGCAAAAAAGATACAGCTATCTGATCCCACAAAGATCCACAGCCTCAGAAAGCCTGGATAGGGTTTTGCTATGAGTCAGAGTCAACTGGGTGGCAATAGTGGGTAATAAATGTTCCTCAACTGCCCAGCTAAATGTCATTGGCTTGAAGCCATCCAGCAGTGCCACGGAAGACAAGCGTGGAGATCTGTTTTCACTAAGATCGTGATGTTGTTGTTGGATGTAGTGGAGCTAGTTCCTACTCAGCGCACCCAGATGCACAGCAGAACTAAACCCCGCCCAGACCTGCACTATCCTCACGAGCATGACTAGGTTTGAAGCCATTGTTGCAGCCACTAAGTCGCTTCATCGCACTGAAGATCTTCCTCTCTGGTTTTTTTTTTTTTTGCTGACCATGCATAATGTACTTCTCCATGAACTCATCACCCTCCACAGCATAGCCAAAGTACATGAGATGAAGTTTCATCGGCCTTGTTTCTTTGCCAACATCACCCCTCAAAGGCTTCAATTCTTTGAACTTCCAATGAAAAGGGCATTGGTCTTGCAAAATTCTACTGTGTGATCTCCAGTGTTACACCAAGACCATATTTTCCACTACCAATCTTTCTTTTTTGTTCCAACTTTCATATTCTAATTAACAGTAATTATGAATGCATCTTGATTACATGTTTGAGCAATTTTGACCTAACTACACCTGCCATATCTTTATCATGGTCTCTGTCTTATAGCAGGCTATTTACATATCTGGACTATATTCAAAGAGAATTCACTGAAGGCTTAATCCATGTAGGGGCCCTGTTAATGGATTTTTGGCTTTAACTGTAATCCATAGTTTTCTGAAAACCAGGTGTTCATAATTTAAACTCTGATACCATTCCCTCCTTTGAATTTTAATTTTATTATTTACAATCCTTGGATCAATAACACAGGCTGGTGTGCTTCTTTCATGTAGACTTAGTTTAGGCCTTACTTAGATGGCTGCTTGTTCAAATACAAGCATTTAAGACTCCAGACACTATTCTTTCTAATAGCAGGGCACCATCTGGTTTCTTCACCACACTATATTATAGCACCCCTATCTTCAGTGTTCATGAGGGTTAGCATTGAGTAGAACCATGTCAGAAGAACTAATTGTTCTTAGATTGGGGCTATAATTAAGTGAGAGCCCCAAATCATTCATATATGGTTTATAAATATCTTCAGTTCACTTTAGAGACATTATTATCATCTTATGATAGAGAACATTATAAATTATCTACATGGGGCACAAGCTACGTTTATTGATAGTGTTATTTATTTAGCCAATGGTGTAGAATTTAAAACACTGTTGAGAAAAGGAAATAATATAAGTAGAGACCAGGTTCAAGCCACCATACATGAATTGTTGACTTGTACAGATTAAATACGGTACTTAAGTGACCGGACAATATTTACAAGAATAGTGGGATTTGGTGATAGGCCAACACTTTACATAGCACTTATCCACAATGGTAGGACCATACCTATTGGACTAATACATTTCATAAGAAAGCAAGGAGAACATTAAAATATAAATATATATAAGTCTTGGGCCACCCTTCATCGGGTACCCACCAAGCAAAAGATCTGATCCAAAGTCCAACAATCACCAAATTCCATAACCTTGAGATAGCAGTCATCTGCTTCTTCTCACACTAGGGTGTTTCAACTCTAAGTGCAAGGGAGTATGTCAATGCCTTAAATCTCCCACAGGTGAGGCTGAGGTAAAGTCCAGTTCATTTAGTGGAGTTTCCACATTGCATCCTTCTAGTGTGTGGCCTGTGAAGGGTGCTGTGCACCTCAAAAGACAGAGTCTGAAGTCCCAGTAGTCTAAATCACATGGCCTGGGTAACCAAAGGCTGGAAAGGATCTGAGTCAAAAGTGATCAATTAGGAATGCAATACTGGGGGTATTCTTCTCTTGGGCTCCATAGAATTATTATTAAGTGTTCTATCCCAATAGGAGGTTGCTCCCCCATTTTACCCACTACAGAAGTGTAACTGCCTTCTGTGAGACATACATGCCTCCCCCCACCCTTGACCCCCAGCCCCGGTTAACTCATCACTCTTGCTGACCGTCTGCTGATACAGGTGACCTTAGTGCAATGTTGTATGGTAGCAACTAAATGGTATTCTCCCTTTTCTCCCATTTTGAAAATCTGACTCTAGCTGAGGTGAGGTCTCCTATATAGAAGTGGTTTTCAAGATGTACATATAAAGCGGGGTGATATATGGTTCTCGGGCATTAGACAGCCTCTCCACTTTGTTGCTTAGAAGACAAGATTAGAGGATGACGTGACCTGAGAACAGAAGCTTGTCTTCATCTTAGTGTTCATCCTTAGTAATGGGCTCGTACAATATTTGTCCTTTTGTGAGTGAATAATTTCACTCAGCATGGTGGTTTCTAGGTCCACCCATGTCATGAGGTGTTTCATGGTTTCATCACTGTTTTTTAGGGATGCATAATATTCCATTGCTGTATGTACCAGCGTTTCTTTATCCATTCTTCTACTGATGGACATTGTTGCAGAATTGTATGGATTTTAGTAATTAGTCCTTTGTCCTTTGTGTCATTGCTCAATATTTTTTTCCCAATACATGGGCTCTTGTTTTAGTCTTTTAATAAAGTCCTTTGATGTGCATAAGTGTTTTATTTTTTAATAGTTCTAGTCATCTATTTTTGTCACTGTCTGTGCGTGCTTCCTTTATTATTTTAGGTAGTCTGTGTATATCCTGTACAAGTGCCATTAAGTTTTCTCCGGTTTTCTCATTGATGATCTTTATAGTTCGAGGATTGACTTTTAGGCCTCCCATCCATCTTGAGTTATTTTTTGTACAAGGGGTGAGGTATGGTCCTGTTTCATTCTTCTGAAAATGGACATCCATTTTTCCCCCATAGTATTGGTTGACCAGAGTGTCCCTTTCTCATTTAATGTTTTTGGTACTTTGTTGAAAATCAGCTGCCTGTAGGTGGCAGTTTTTGTTTCTGGGTTTTCTCTTCAAGATCACCCTTGATGCATTCTTTTTACAATTAATGTGACACCATTTCTCGTCAATGTATCATTCTAGGACTAGTACACTGTATCACTGTCCAATGGCCAATTTTAATCCATTTCATGTCAATAATGATTACGATATCAATCTTAAAATGTTCCATTTCATTTTCACCATCATCCAATTTTCCTTGATTTGTATTTGGTACATTTCATGTTCTGGTTATTAATGGAAGCTTCCCACTATTTGTTCTCATTATGAATCATACTATATAAACAAGTGAAGGCCCTGGAAGCTTTAGTACATAGATGTCATTAAGATCAACTCTTCTTTGAGTAGCTAATTCTTCCATAGTTATAGATGACTTCCTTCCAACTTGAGAGACTCATTTTCTGGAACTATGTTAGACAATGTTCTCCTACCACCCATTAGGAATTTACTGGCTGATGTTTTCAGAAAGAAATTTCCAGGCTCTTCTTTGTAGTCTATAGTCAGTCTGGAAGCTCTGCTGGAACCTGTCTTTCAGGGATCTTTGAAACACCAGGGACCTAGCTTCAAAGATCACAGCAAAACACAAGCCACTACAGTATGACAAACTGCTAGACAAGTGTTGGCCAAGAAAGCACGATGAAACAGGTCTATTCTGTAACACATGGGCCGATCACAAGTTGGAATCAACTGGACAGCAACAAGCAACATGTTCTTATTATTCCTTCTCACAAATGAAAGTATTTAACGTTTTCTTTTTTCCAATCAGTGCCAAAGATATTTAGAATTTTCTCATTTCTGGGTTGTAATAAAAGCTGGTCTATTAAAACTATGCTAACTTGATAAGGAAAAATATTATACATGCAAAATACCAATTTCAGAGCAGCTTTTAAAATAAAGTGCTAATCTGAATAACCTTACGAAATATTTTGTTTATTCTGAAGTATTTTGTAAATCTATTGAAAGCATGATTTAAGACTCATAAATATGTGAGTTTTAATTTAATTTTGGCAGTAGTAGTGGGGAAGACACTTTGGAAGCAAGCAGAATTTGAGACTGGAAAAAGCCCTTAGATGATTAGCTGTAATGTGGATCTGGCCTCAGTCTGCGTCCGAGAGAACCATATTCTATCAGCTTTGCGACCAAGAGCAACTTATTAAACCTTGCTGCAAAATGGTGACATTGTGAGTATCAACCTCACAGTTGTACTATAAAGTTTAAATGAGAAAATATATCTAAGGGCGACACAGTATAAAATATAAAGTAATTTCTCATTAAAGGTTAACTATTCTTCTATTAATGAAGAAGTCAATGCCAAGATAAGTTAGTTTCCAATGTCATAATTTCAGTTAATGATGAAGTACCTGCACCTGGATTTCTGATTCTCATCTATTGCTCTTTCCATCACACCAGCAATTTACTCCTCATCTTGGCCTTGCTGTTGGCCATGCTTCCATTCTCCCACCTGGGACAAGAGCTCTATCTTGCTCATCTGCAGCTTAGTCAGTGAAGGTCTGCTCTCTCATGGTTGGTGTCTATTGTTGGTGCTGAACAAAAACTGACTTTTAACAATGGTATGATTACATTCTACAGTAACTGGAGCTTAAAACTTATGCTCGGTTACTGTCAATGACGATATCCCTGGTCATGACATGCAAAGCAAGAGATGAAAATTAAGAGACGTTATCAACAAATATATTAATGATCAAATCCCAAAGAATTCAAGAAGTGCATGAATAGACACTTAAGATCTCTCTCCAAACTAGCTAGACTTGAACACGCAATGAGAGCATTTTGGGGGCAGATGCACTAGGAAAAGGAGTCCTTTGCACTGTTTTCCCTGAGAAAATCTTTCCTGCAGGGAATAAACAACAAAGAGAACAAGAGACAAGCTAGGGAGCAGGGGAAGTATGTTAAACCTCCTTTTCTGTTTATCTCTCTACATATTCCAACTTGACCACCCACCATCGCCCCTACCTACTTAATCTGCTATGTCACAAGTCCAGGTGCACTCATCAGCATGCCAGACGCACAGATGAAGGTGGGTAGATTTGAATACGGAGATGGATAAATCAAATCTGCAAATGGGTACTGACATGACCAATGAGTCAATTGACACATGCAAACAACATTTCAGTTAGAGCTTGGGAACAAGGAATATGATATTCATTCTGAAAATGAGTGTGGCTTTCTTATTTGAAGTAAGTTTCTTTGTTTTGTTTTGAAGAAATGTTTGAATCTATTTTGAATGTTGGAAATTGGGCATTTGCTATAAGAAGTTGCTTGAACTTGATTTTGCTAAGATTTCCAACCCTTTCAGCAAAGTAATCCTAAACACAGATAAGAGCGAATACCAGAGAGTTAGGGATAAACAATGAAGCTAGAAGCATATTTTTTTCCCTTTAAATTTTGCATAAGGGTTAGGAAAATAAGCTCTTGAAGCCAAACGGTCTGATCTTGCAACCCTATGTTATCCCTTTTTCGCTGGGTGATGTTGAACAAGTTGCTTGATCTTTTCTCTTTGTTGATTGCCGTATTTGTTGTGGGGAGGGAATAATAATTCCTTCTTCATGAGGCTGTGGTGCATTGGCATGATTTAGTTCAAGTAAAATACAACAGAGACTGGTAAACAGTGAGCATTCAGTAAGTGTTGGTTCTGATTATTATGAGGTTAATCACTTGAATTTTATGCTACAATACACACTGGTTTGAAAATAAAGTAATATTGCCCAGTCCTCTAAATATCATTATTTCATTCATGAACATGTATTGAAGGTTTATTCTTTCCTAGATATTTAGAGAGCTACAATGATAAATGAACCAAAGTCATGAGATTTAAAATATTTTAGAGGCAAGGCATGGTATAGAAAATCAGTCCAGTAATAAAAAACATGTTGACTATGTACTAAGTTTTATAATAGTTAACTGGACTTCAAACAAGAACTCCAAACCTACCACCATCAAGTACGTCCCAGTATATAATGAACCTGTATTACATAAGGGTCGCTGAGGCTATAAATCTACACTGGAGCCGACAGTTTCCTCTCTCTTTCTTCTTCAGGTGGCTGGCGAGTTTAAACCTCAGGTCTGGCAATTAGCAGTCTAGCATCTAATCCACATGGCCACCAGGGCTCCTTTCACAGAACGCCTTGAAGTAGACACCACTTTCACCGTGCCATGGTGGGAAAGCAAAGACAGAGTGGTTGGGTAACATGCACAAATCACCGTTTGTAGATGATAGCAGACATTTGGACCCACTTCTGTCTGAGTTCATAGCCCATGCCTTTTCAGCTGCACTCCCAGAATTCCAACTTGTTAAATGTGTGGTTCGGGTTGGAACTTGGGAGTCCCAGATAATGACTGGTAACCCAGGAAGGGAAGAAATATGAAAAAATGTGCAGGAGGGGTTTTTAGAAAATGAGAGGAAAAAAGTTCTCAAAGAAAACTCACATAATCAGATCCAGATTGGAGAGTCTAGGTGCGGGCAAGGACAACGAAGGAGAAGGGTCCCCTTTCTGTGCCAGCTCTGATTGAGGATTGCTACTGAGAACCCTGGGTAGAGAGGTATTGCTGGCCACCTGGACTTATGGGGGACAGAACCGTATCCAATCAGCAACTTCTTTTGTAGGTACAGAAGTGGGAAGTGACCACATGGTATAAGCAAGCCCCAGCCTGGGGTAAACAGTGAGCTAGAAAAGCAATTAAAGCAGAAACAGATGAGGCTAATTAGAGGGGACAGCTCCGAAGGGTAAAAGGAGGCAGTGAAACTAAAACAGAGGATTGAGCTATTTCTGCCGATCCCTTGATGTGTGGAAAAACAGCCTTCTCTTTCCAGACAATGGTACCACACCCTGAAACGGTTCTCAGAACTACCCCCCTCGTTAAGATGCAATGGCATCTCTTAGATGCGGCCTAAAATATTGTCCTGGAAGGCCTATTAGACATCCCCATTGAGATGTCCGTCAGGTAGCTTACACACTACCATATTAAAATAGACCTCTTCTCTCAAAAGATCTGCTCCTTTCTGGTGCTCCTGTGCTAGTTTAATATGACCAAATCCACCCAGTCATGGAAATAAGAAACTGGTCTTTCTCTTATTAATGAGAACATGTTTCCTTTAAACTTTCTGTTTCTGCACTACAACATTCTCTCTACACAAATTGGCAAATGATTTAATTGTTTGAATGCAGCTATTTCACTGCCATTATGGGGTGGTGTTGGGCAGGGGAAGGACTACTATATGTTTGACCACAGAATTTTCATGAAAGCCCTGGTAATCATATTAAACCAAAGTCATGGGATAATTATAATACATCCTCGCCATCTAATAGCAACCTAGGAAGAAACACTGTAATAGTGCATCTTCTGTGAGGGGCAAAAAAGAGGGTTGGTCACAGTGGGGACATACAACACCTTCCAAAGAGAGGAATAGAAAGGCATTTGAAAAACTTTTCTCCCTTGGTTATTCAGCTTGGCGAAGTTGATCACATGGAAATGGGCTTGGAGCTTTTCAATACTTAGGGGGGAGGGGGAGGCAAGGCCTGAAAATATAAAAGAGGAAGACCGAATAAACCAAGTCCTCTTGCTTCTTTCCTTCTCCTGTCTCTACTACTTCGCTGACCTCTTAGATACGTATCCTCACTAGACACGACAGAGACACGATCATTGCATGATTTTACTTTTCATTAAAGCCCTGATAAAATGAACTTTGTGGATAAAGCTCCAAAGCCTTGGTGCTATGCTCCTGTTATGAAAGCAATGATATCATTTTATATAATTTTGTATTCTTGGCATACTCAATTCAGAAGAGACCAAAACTAGGGTGTTGCAGGTCAGGACTGAGGTACGTTGGCAGACTTGTCTGTGGGAAACTTCTTGGGTGTCCGATCGCACTTAGATTAAAGGTGCTACAAATTTTTAAATTGCATTTGCTCAAAGTTTACTGGAGTTTGTGAAGTAAAGTTGTACTGGAGTTTACTAGAGTTTGAATCCTATTCACAGGTCAAAGTAAGGGGCCCTTGTGATATAATTTTATAATTGTGCTGCCTTTTTGAACTATGCTTCTTTCTTTCTTTTGAATCTCTCCGTGTTACCAAAGCAAGTTATGTGAACTACTCCACATTTCTGTTTCCTCATCTATAAATAGGGTGATAATGGGGCCAAATTCCCTGTACTGTTTTGAAGATTCAATGAAAGAATCTGGCAGATAGAAAGCATTCAAATGATGTTCATTTAAAATAATAATAATAATAATAGTGCACCAGTATAGAAAGAACAAACGATTACTCATTTTGACATAAAGGAATACACTCCTGGATTTCCCCCTTCTTTTGTTATTATAGGTAATGATAAGGAAATATTATTTCCAAGTACTCAAAATAGAAAATGTTTGAATTCCACCTTGCCTTTTTTCTGCCTCTCATTCTTCTGAATCTTTTATTTATCTATCTCATCTATAATTTAAACATTTTTTATTGTAAATTAGGTGAATGTTTACAGGGAAGCTTACAGATCATCAGCTTTACAGTCTTCTTTTTTTTCTTAGGATAATTTTATTGGGAGTTCTTACAGCTCTTATAACAATCCATACATCAAGCATATTTGTACATATATTGAAAACATAATTTCCTAAACATTTACTTTCTATTTGAGTCCTTGGTATCAGCACCTCTTTTTTCCTCCCTCCTCCCCCCACCCTCGTGCCCCCTTGATAAATTATAAATTACTATTCTTTTCATATCTTACACTGACCACCGTCTCCCTTCACCCACATTTCTGATGTTTGTCCCCCTGGGTGGGGGGCAGGTAGGGTTTGTGTCAATCATTGCCATGGGTTCCCACTTCTCCCCCTGCCCCTACCCTCCTGATATCACTACTCCCATTTCTGTTCCTGAAGGGTTTATCTGACCTGGATTCCGTGTGTCCTGAGCTCTAATCTGTACCAGTGCACATGCTCTGGTCTAATCCGAACTGAAAGGCAGGACAGGGTCATGATAGTGGGGAGTGAGGAAGCCTCAAGGAACCAGAGGAATATTGTGTGTGTCATCAGTGCTATACTACACTCTGGTTGACTCATCACTTCCTTATGATCCTTCTGTGAGGGGATGCCCTATTGCTACAGATGGGTTGTGTTTTACTCTTTCTTTTTTTAAAAAAGTTAAAATAATCTGTGAACATAATCTTAAAAATAATCAAGCAGCACTACAGGTAAATTATGATGATAAAGAGCTGCTGTCTCCACTGTCCCTCCTCATCCAACTCATGCTCCCCAGACGTACCCTTAACTCTTTCAGCTCTTTCTTCTGGCATTGAACTTCATAGTCCTACATAATATGCATTTGGCTCTATGTTTCTTACTGAGCATTTACTTTAATATTAGAATGCACCTATTGAATTCTGAGTCGTTGTATACACACGTAGTTTCTTCTCATCCTGCTAGAAGATCAAGTTATGTTTAGACTATTTGTTCTTCCACTGTGCTCTTTTCATTTCCTTTATTACACAACTTTTGGAGCTTTCCTAGAGGTAACACATAATATGTAATTTTTTTAGTACTTAGTTTTATACATACTTAATCCACGCCCAATTTCTCTGTTATTGACCGGTAAATCTATTATCCAAGCCATCTCAAACATGTTGGGAAATTTATCATTTCCTATTTTTTTCTTTTTGAGTTATGCCCCCATACTACTCAGCTCTAATCTAAAAGCATACGAAATTACTTCTCTCTTTAGCTTTCCCTGGACTTTATCCAGAGAATTAGAATGCTATTGGAGTTCCTCTTCCTGGGTACCACATCTTCCTCTTTCTTGATTTATTCTCAATTTCAGTGGTACATATGCTACAATAGCTGCCTCACAAAGATGTACGGGAGAGATATTTTGAGTGGTCTCCTGGCAGAAGATGCTGGTTGCTGCCAATATTATTTGTCTTCTTCTTTCAAATGAGTTTTCAGTTGAATACATGGCTTCCAAGAAGGAAGACTCTTATTTCCCAACCTTGTGAGCAGCCATGCAGGGATGCATGCTGTTAGGTGCCACCTAGTTGGTTCCAACTCATCATGACACTGTGTACACCTGAACAAAGCACTGCCCGGTCCTGTGCCACCCTCACCATTGTTCCTGTGTTTGAGCCCCTGGTTGCAGCCTTGGTGTCCATCCATCATGTTAAGTAACTCCCTCTTTTCCTTGCCCTTTTGATTGCATGTCCAAAGTGCGTGACATAAAGTTTTGCCATCCTCATTTTTAATGAACATCCTAGCTGTACTTCATCCAAGACAGATTTCTTTGTTCTTTTGGCAGTCCCCTGTATTCAGTATTCTTCACCAACACAATGCTACAAAGGCATCAAGTCTTTTTCTGTTGTTTCTGTTAATCCCTTTCCCACGTATGTGAAGTGATTGAAAATGCCGTGGCTTAAGTTAGGCACACCTTCGATGTTAGAGCGACATTTTTGCTTTTTAACATTTTAAATAGGTCATTTGCAGCAGATTCGTCCAAGGCAATATGTCATTTGATCTCTTGACTGCTGCTTCCATGGCTGTTGCTTATGGGATTCAAGAAAAATGAAATCATTAACTTGAATCTCTTCACTGTTCATTATGATGTTGCTTATTGGTCCAGTTGTGAGGATTTTTAAAAATTTATGATAAGGGGAAATACACTGTTTCCCCAAAAGTAAGACATCCCCCAAAAATAAGACCTACTTATAGTTTTGCTGCTCACTGAAATATAAGGCATCCCCCCAAAAATAAGACCTCCACGAAAATAAGGAATTGGATTGTTATGATGATGTTCCAGAAGATGATGACATGACTGTCATTGAATAAACGAGTAAATGTACCATAGATTGTTGTACGTGGAAATAATGGTAGTAACAAGAAATTCTTGATACTGTAGGATTTACGGTTTGTCTGGTTTGTGATGACTACTACTACCGTACTGTATACAGGTAATAAATTTCCTTTTTTTGTTGTTCAACAATAAATGTATACTGTATTCTTCTTCATGGAGAAATAAGACATCCCCTGAAATAAGACCTAGCGCATCTTTGGGAGCAAAAATTAATATAAGACACTGTTTTACTTTCAGGGAAACAGGGTACACACTGAAGGCTTTAGTCTTTGATCTTCATCAGTATGTTCTTCAAGCTCCCTGACACGCAGCACTCTAGATTAGAGTATCTGCACAACAAATTACGGATGAGTTTTCTTCCTATTCTGATCCTTGCTTTTCTTCATAAAATCCACCTTGTTGAATGATTTGCTCAGTATGTGGGTGGAACAAGTATGATGAAAGGATACAAGCCCGACACACTTCTTCTAGCATCGAACCAAGCAGTGTGCCTTTGTTTCATCGGAAACGTTGCTCTGGGTCCATGCACCGGTGCTGCCTGAGCATAGTTAAATGCTTGAGTTCCCATTCGTTGCAAAGTTGTGGATAATTCATTATGATCACACGGTAAAATGCTGTCGTATAGTCATTAAAATATGGCCATGTATCTTTCTGTTATTCTCTGCTTTCAGCCAAGATTCTGCTGTCATCAGCAATGGTACACTTCAGTCCAGATTCTCTTCTGAAATGAACTGGAATATCTGGCAGTTCCCTATCCATGTTATGCCACAAGTCATTTAAAATGATCTTCAGCTAAATTGTACTTGATTGTGGCACTAATCATATTGTTCAGTAATTTCTGCATTCTGCTAAATCACTTTTCTTGGTAATGGATCTCTTCCGGTTAGTTGGCCAGGTAACTGTCTTCCAAATTTCTTGGCATAGATGAATGAGCACTTTCAGGACAGTACTTATTTGTTGAAATAATTCTGTAGGTATTTTGTTAATTCCTGGAGCCTTGTTTTAAAATATGGAGGAATACATTTATTTTATTTCTGTATATGCTACATATGGAGTCCCTGAGTAACACAAATAGTAAAACACTCATCGATTAGCCATTTGAATCAATCAAGAGGTGCCTTGGCTTCTGAAATGTTATGGAATAGACTTGACAGCAACTCACAACAGCAGTGATAGCAAATCCTCTACATAGCTTCAGGGCTATGTGTTCAAAAGTCCTTCAAACATAGCATAATCCCGATAATGCCTTTCCGGAGCACCTGACACATTGTGATGCCCTGGATAAGAATTTTTGGAATGAACAAACTAACAAACCAACCAAACGATGTGATGTTTTGTTGCTGTTCAAGACAAGGATGCTAGCTAGCATTTTGGTGCTTTTTACCAATATGGAGAATCACTATTAAACACTGGGTTTCCCGTCTCCATTTATTGTAAGAAACTATCCATTTTTTTACTCACCACTGCATTAAATGCTTAGACAATGAGTAAGATACAGATTCTGAAAATACTCTGAAAGAAAAGTACTTTGTACATGAAACAAAGACAAATCTATTGTGTTAGTCTAGGTGGACCATAGAAACTCATATGAGTATAAGAAAGAAGTTTTTATATAAGAGCAATCGAATATTGAGAAAGCATCCCAGCTCAGTCCAGATCAAATCTATAAGTCCTATATTATCCATATATCTGATAACAGTCTATAAAGTCCTCTTCAGACTCACAAAACACATGCAATGACTCTGAATGCAGGATGATCATAGGCCAATGGGTACAGAATCTTGTGGATCCAGTGATGGTAGAAGCACGTCAGCACTGACAGGGGTCTCCATGTGGCTCTTCCAGTTCTTAGGGCATGGGGTCTATCAGCATAGTGCCATGTGTCTTGCCAGTAAAGCATCTCTCAGGGAGTCAACGTAGAGAGAAAGAGAGAGTCTCCCGCCTCCAAGGAGGAAAATACAGGCCTTCCAAGAATTCTCAGAAGGCCATGCCCACCCAGAGGCCTCCTTGGCTATGATCTGGTTGACAGACTAGACTCCACCTCTTCACTCTTAAGCCTCTCAAGTCCCAAATTGACACCCGATTATGTAACTACACATCTGTCTAAGAGCAAATAGTAGCAGGCATCTTCTAAAGGTTGGTGCCATGGGACCAGGTCTCCTGGAAGTCGGCATTTGGTCTCATGGCCCTGACTTCTCTCCTTCAGAGCCTTTCCTCTCACCCTACCCAGCCTTAAGCTGCCTCCCTCCATGGGGAGTAAAATGACTGACACAGAGGCATGGTCGGTGGTGGAATTCAGGTCCCCGGTGCAGAGTGTGCCTTGCACAATCACTTGTGCAGATACTCTTTAAGTTCCAGCCCCAAAGTAGGGTGGGGAAGCGCAGGTTGGCGAGGGGGTAACTTCTTGACGCATTAGTACAAAGCTGCTCAGTGTCTGGGGAGCCCATCATTTCTAAGGTGTTCAGATTTCCCGAGCTCTAGGCCTCACCACCGCCTGTACCAATGTTCCCACAGCCAGCTTGATGAAGTGTGTCCGAGTGCAGCTCTGGGACGCAGCCCATCATAGCGTGTCGCTATAACTCAGCCGGCAGGAGCCTTGCTCTGTCCCTGGTGTGGACAACCTCCTCCCGACTGCACATGACTCCAGACACGTGGGGGTGGGGGTGGGGATGGGCAGCTGGGCCGGTGTTTCGAAGACTCTGGTGGGGGGGGGGGGTGCTCACTCGGGTACTGAGCTTGAGCCTGCTACAGTAAATGGCAGATGAAGGGACTGCCCTCCTCTCCTCCTCCCCAATTTTTGCCCAGTGTACTGGATGCCTTTGATGTATCCTTGTAGCCTTAATATGCACTTTAGCCTACTTCATGTTTCCAAACATGTCTTCTTGTGTCACCCATGCATCTTAATGGGTGGAAACATGGCTCACGTGAGAGAGCTTGGGTTGCACTGCAACGTTTCAGATGATTGGTGAGAAAGTCTCATTACAAACAGGAGTGTTAACCTGTTCTGAGGGGACCTAGGGTCTGTGAAGGTGACCAAAGTGACACACAGGGCTACCCAGCCCCGCTGCCTAGTTGACTGAGTGGTGTTGAAGGTAGTTGTGCCCCTAAAAGTCTTTGAAACCTATGGCTTTCAAGCAAGGTGACCTAGTCCCTGCCCCGCTCTGTGGGTATGGAGCTGGAGAAGGGGCAAGACCATCATCTCTGACCCCTGTTATAGGTGACTGACTGTGTAAAGACTTTAGAGGACCCAAGAAAGAATAACCCGAATAAAGGCACTATTTATCTAAATAAAGGCATTATTTATCTAAATAACAAAATGAAAGAGCAAACTATTGTAGATGGTCGATTCATGTTTAACCAACAGATAAAAGCATGATAGACCATCTGCATGTTTCTAAATGGACACCAAAAGTTTATAATTTCAATTTTAAAATAAAATGAATCCCCCCACAAAATTTATGATCAGGTATCACCTGTCTTGCCAGACCACAGTGAAGAGGAGATTGACTGCATGTTTGGTATTTCCTGTAGGTTCAGCTGTATCTCTGCTTGTAAGTAGCGAGCACTAATTTTTCATAGTTGATCCGTGTTGATGACACCATTTACACTCTTCGGCTCACCGCCAAGGCCTTCCACATTGCAGACAGCTAGGATAGGAAGAGTTGCATTATTATGTAACAATGACCTACCCCCTTCTTACATAATATTTTGCACTCTCATGGTGCCCTGCCATCATAATGCTCACAAAGTTCAAGGAAAAGGTAAGTTTCACTACTACATGTGAATTAAAGTAGTATGAGCTCTGTCGATTGTTCATTAGAAAAGCTACTTCCCAGAAGTCTGAGGTAGCAAAGGAAAATAATGATAATAATAATGCTCCCCCAGTGACCACCCTAATGGCAAAACTAATATCAGAATGCAAATGTGTCCACAAGCACCCATTTAAAACTTGCTATGAGTCAATAACTTTGTTTAATGCAACAGACATTTGATTTTTATTAAAATTTACATAGTCTGACTTAATTCTAAAAATACATGTAATCTAACAATCCAGCATGCTTCAAAGACTTCAGTTCACTCCATGGGTAACTAGATGCTTAGAGGCAAACTGAGGCACCCTAGATTCACTCATGTCCCCTAAATAATGAATGATCTTCTAATTTCTGGCTTCCCTCTTCAGAGAAGGGTTAGAGCTATTCCTCAGTGACTGTGCTTTTTGACTCCTTTAGTGGTGTAATTCTTGGTGGCATAAAAGCAGCCAAGGAGAGTGCTTAGAAGTCCAATACACAACCCACTATGACACCATTTCCTCAAATAAGTAAGAATAGTGTACGAAAACTACTCAATTTCAGTATACTTCAATCTCATTTGTATTTTGTTGACTATCTAGAAATAAAGGTCAAAACAGTGCAGAATAATGTTTACCACGGTATCTAAATCAATTATCAAGAATATCTAGATAAATTTTAGATGGGTTAACGATGCATAAAAACATCATAGAATAATAGATATGTATTTCTTTACCTTCACAGATAGCCATACTTTTCAGCAATCACAAAGGAAAAATTAAATAGAGGTATTTGTAAGCATGATAATTTTTCATAATCAGAAGAAAACCTATATCAAGTAGGCATAAACTGCATATACTTATATAATATGACATGATAGAGAATATAATGTTATTTAGCGAATAATCCTAAGATGTGAGAAGCATTTATAAATTACTAATGAAAAGGTATATTCAAATAAAAAAATGAACAAATACAATAAACAGGCAATTAACCAAAGAAGAAATTCATCTATAATACAAAGCTTGCCAAAAGCATTGTTACAAAATCTTAGAAACCTTTGTTAAACAAAAATTTCAAAACGTGAAGCTTTTGATACCTAGGCCTATCATTTGTGAAGACCATGTTTGCATTTCTCTAACCCCCACCCCAGGTCTGCGCTCTGATCTACACCACAACAAAACGGCAGTGTGGGCAGCCTCAAGGGACTCAACTCGTGTTCCTTTTCAATGTTCTTTGGGCAATAAATCGACATCTAAAGGAGCAAGCTCAGGACCGGAGTGTGGTTTGAGCAAGGTTTTCCAATAACATTCTTTGTGTCTGGCCCTTGCAACCCTTGCTTGTAGAATTAACGGGTACATTGGTGTTGTGATGGGGTGGAGGGGTGGGGTGGAGGAGATGGAAATCCGGTTTATTTTTCCTGTTCTTTTTCTTACCAATGCAGTTTTCAGTTTCCTCAAAAATTCTTCCCAGTCGGCCCCCAGGATCATCTGTCCTTTGAGAAAAATCTGTCAAAACGACCACTTTGGAATCCTAGAAAATATTCGGTGGCCGAGCTGACTCCTATGCCTCAAAATTAACTGGCCCGATGGCTCCCCTCAGAAGCCATCGTTTCGATTGCAGCTGTTTGGGAAAGCCCTCTAGTGAGACTAAGACAAGTGTGTAACTGAGAGAACATCTGTAGCCATCCAATGATGGCAGAAGCGTGTTTAAGAGTGTCTTGTTTAGAATAAACTCATACATGTATGACCTGGCGCGCTAGTAACAATATTTTTTCCTTACCTTCATAGACAGCCAATCAATGTGTACAAAGAGCGTCTCCCTCATTAGCAATCAGAAAAATGCAAGCTCGGGCACCACATTTTTTCACCTTAGATCTGCAAGGATAAGGAAGAATGAAAGTACGGCGCTGATGACATTGGGAAGAAATGGACATGCTCATTGGTGGAGACAAATTCCAAATATCTTTAAGCACATTTTTCAAACCAATTTCACTGCCAGGAATTCTGTTTCAGAACATAATCAAGCAGGTTTACTAAAAGATAGGCACATTATTAATGTTCAAAAAATGCAGTAGTTACCATGCGTTTTAAAGAGAGTAACAAGTCAAAAAAATTACAGTTAATCCCCACAGCATTGTACAGCTATTAACATTATTTTCAATACTTATATTCAATTTTCCCTTAATGCAGTATGTGGCAAAAAATTCACCATATTCTCAAACAATAAAGGAGTGAAAATTCCCAACACCCCAATACCAAAAGCTCTGCTGACACATCGGTATAATCCTTTCAAAACGTCATATATATGTTTACACACACACAAACGGAATCTTCAAAATAAATGAGATTATATTGAACAGTCAGTTCTGGAATATGATTTGTACCTTCTAAATATACTATAAACATCATTCTTTGGCTGAAGAGTTTGTACTTGTCATTGATCTAGAAATGTTTCCAATATCTAATGACTGAGCAAGAAAAGCTAGATTTCCGAATAATCTTATAGCAGTGATTCTCAAATGGGGGGAAGGGACCGAAGAGGGATAAATTGTTCACTCAGCTTCTCTTCCCTCCCTCAACACTTGGATCTGTCTTTGAGGTGATTCATGCTAGGGCCAAGGAGCCCTGTATTGTAGTTACTTAATGGGCTGCTAACCCCAAGGTCAGTAGCTCAAGATCATCAGTCTCTCATGGGAAAAAGATGAGGATTTCTGCTTTCTTAAAGAGTTACTTTCCCAGAAGCCCCCAGGGGGCAGTTCTGCGCTGCCCTATCGGGTCACTATGAATCAGAATGGACTCAATGGTAGTGACTCAGTGGCAGCAAGAGAGGGAGTCTTGTGTACCTTGAGAAAGATTCTGAGATGATTCTGAATCACCAAGTGCTTTCAGAATCTGCCCAGTTGGACAAACCTGGTTATATTTTTTTACAGAAAATAATGGGCCTAAGTATAAATATAGGAAAAACTATCTGGAAGAATGTTAACTTTGGAGGGAAGATATTCAGGCAATCTCAAGTTTCTCTTGTATAGTTTTAAAATTGGTTTTTCATTAATAACATCTCTGCTTGGTTTAGAAAGGAAAAGAAACAAATTTGAAGTCTCTGAGCAGCTGCTGGAAAAAGCAGGTAAGAGCAACCCAACAGAGAACCCAGATGAGAACAGCTGTGAAAGACCCTAACAATGGCTGTCCTTGGTACTAAGCCGGGATTGCGGGGTTTAACCCCCAAGTGACATGAAGTCCAGCACGTGTCAGACATGATCTAAAAGAGTGCAACAAAGGAAGGAATTTACAGCTGGAAGATGACGATTGAGCGTGGATAAAACCTAAGTTTATAGCCATAAAGTGAACTTGATAATTCTACTACAATGGGACCATTCCCATAAAAAGTTAAAAGCTTGATAAACAGAAAGAGTTAGAAGAAAAATCCATCCTTACAGAATTCACCATCCCAGAAAAGAATGGAGACAGCACGTAAAAATAGTTTGCAGAATGAGTTCTCAGATAGTAATGTCAACATTAGGTTTTTAAAAGAAAAGTGAGAATCGGGGAGTCTCATTCTACATCTTTCAGCTTAACAGTCGGAAACTCAACCAGACATTTCCCCATAAAACATCTCCCACTATTCCTGCCAGAGACAGAGACCTGAGTCAGATGAATCTGGGTCTGACCATAATGGCAAAGCATTTTTTTCCATGATAAATTCCAGATTGATGGAATAAGAATTAATGATAGCTTACCACTTATTATTTGTGCTCAAAATTGGTAATTTAAGGTTTTAAGTGGAAATATTAATGGCATTTTTTGTGCTAAGAAGGTTTAAAAATATTCCTCAAGGCAACGAGGCTCTATTTTTGTTTTCTGTGCATTTGGTCCTCAAGTGAGACGTGTGGTTTCACAGAATTCAGCTTGCTGATGTCTATGCTTCTGGTTTCTGGCATTGTCAGGTCATCCCCATTCTAAAAAAGAGAGAAACTATATTGGGGAACATATGTTCGATTACTAAAATAAAAAAAGGATAAGACATAGGGTTAAAAATGGACTATGGCAAGGAAAGGAGGGAGAGGTTTAAAATGTCCCTAAGAGAGATAGTCAGGCCTGGGGCTGGAGGAAGGTTTTTTAATATCTACTTCCTTTTCAGAGAAATATCCTTCCAGCTTGTCCTTGGTTTTCCAATCTGATACCACATATTGTTCAAAGAAAGAATTTACTTAATTTAAATGAAACCGTCTTTTGCAAACTGATCTTTATCTGTACTTCTGATTATCGTTCTTCACGCCATCCTCCTCCAAGAATTAGTAGAAATCTTCTTCCAGAAAAGCTATATTCATCATTATAATTATCCAAGTGTCGGATTAAGTGCACAATTCTTTGCACCGATAGTTCCCAGAATTATGACAAGTCATTCTTTTGTGAACATGCTTCTTTCCTGGTTCCCTCTTTGCATGAACAACACAAACACCTTTTCTATTTAGAAGTTCACCAGATCTAGGCTGTATCCTCCTCCAGGCCCCACCCCTGCTGAAGTCATAAGTGTCTGAAGATGACCTCGTAGTCTAGACTGACTGTTGATGTGTTTGTTGTCACGTACAGGATCGTCTGAAATCAGCAATGTGCATGTAGATGCAGGCCTGCTAGAGAACTTTGCAAGGTAGCTGGTGACGCACACAGCCATGTGTTGCTCACTGGGCAGAACTGATCCCACAGGCTGTAGGATTGGTTACTCTTTTCCAAATATTTCTTGTAGAAGAATTAACAATAAGAAACTCAGACCTAATCGCTCTTTTTTTATCAGCTGGGCATAAGTTTTTCTTTTAAATTGGTTTGAGTTGGGTAATTAACGTACTTGATTTTTAAAATTTTACTTGATCGTGTTGTTCTCTCCTTTTCTGAAACTTAGCCTCTTAAAGCATTAAGGAAGTTGTTTCAAAAATTATGTAAAGGCCAAGTAGCATTGAAAAAGAATGCCAAACAGCTTTAGCCAGCTACTCTGTCTCTTTAGCCATTTTCTGAATTTATTCATGAAGAAATGGCATGAAAGCCATGCCTGACCTCTTCCTCACCAGCTCAAGGCTGATTGCTGCAAAGCAGAGGAGACAGAACTCCACTCTCCATCATCCTTTTATCCTATTCTCATGCCAACTGCTCCTCCTGTGGTCCTCTCCTCTGATGGGTTCCACAATCCCTTGCAGTGGCTCCACACAAAACTCAGATAATACTCACAACTATGGAAGAAGTGAACAGATGACCTCAGTTCAAGATTTCCAAAAATCAAGGATGTAGTCTTGCTCACAGCAGCTCCATTGCTCAGCCAGCAGACGTCTCTCGCTCTCTCTGGTCCTCAGTCTCTCAACCACACGGTGCATTAGCCGCTGCCTTGTTCAGGGGCCAGGAAGCATCGTGCTCATGAGGTGCTCTCTTTCATGAGCCACCACTCCTCTGCCCTGTCAGGGCCTGAGAATGGTCAGGTCTTTGGCACCTCTGCTGCCTCAGCTATTTCAGGCAGGGATCTCACACATGCTCTGCTGGTAGCTCCCCTTCTTTAATGATCATGGGAGTTTCCTCCTTCCCCATGTCTGAGATGGCTCACTTATACCAAAAGGAATGGCAAAACTGACCAATCCCTGATGTAGAGTCTTTTGCACTTCACTTGCACGCTGCCACCCAGTCACTTGGTGGGAATTACAAAGACTAGAGATGAAAGAGCTATACCAACAAATATCACGTCACCACAATTCATGTATCATTCCTTTAACCAACACACATGAACGCTTATTAAGCACTAAGCAGAGTTTTAAAACACCGATGACATAAAGATGAGAAGGCTATGTTATCTACTCTCGGGCTTCAAGAATTGCTGGAGAACCCCTCACAGTGTAAAGTATCACACCGAAAAATACTTTCAGAGACATGAACCTTCATACTTATGGCTGAGAATGGTCATAAGAATTTACACATGGAAGGTGACATTTATTGAATATTCAGAATAAGTGGGCACTTAGCAGTTGCACAGAAACGAACATCATACACAGAAGTGCATCAGTCCATCACAAACACTTGGAGATATTAAATAGCATGGTACTTTGGAAACCTCAAGGAGACAAAACTCCCTCATAGGAGTAAGGGGAGCAAGGAGATAAAATTAACAGCCAAGGAAGAAGCTAGAGCATACGGGAGCTGTTTATGTGCACCAAGGAGAGGAGCTTATATAGAATCTTATGGATGATGATAAGTCATTGAAAGGTGTTAAGCAGAGAAGTGCCACAATTAGTTTAGTGCGTTAGATACCAGAGGCAGCAATGTAGGATAGAGATTGGAGGGTAAAGGAAGGTAGGAAAGTCTGTAAGCAGGGAGACGTAGTCGGAAGCTATTGTGATAGAACAAGTGAGAAATCATGAGAGTTTGAAGTAAGACAGAGGCAGTGGTCATGAAGTGGATTCCAGAGATAATCATAGCTTCAAACAGACTTAAGGACGATTGAATAGGTGATTAAGGAAGAAGAAGCTGACTCTGAGGTTTCTGACTTGGACAAAATAAAATTGGGAGAAGTTGGGTTGGAAAGGAGATAAATGCAGGGTTTAATTTGAGTAGGTTAGGTTTAAAGTGTCTGTGCTATAGCTAGTAGAGAAGTATATTCAGAGGGCTAGGGGGGGAATCTAAGGTTCAAGAGAGGCCTGGGTCCTCTCTTAATTAAAAATTGGGTCATAAATATATGATCCTTGAAATGATAGGAGTTGATGAACTTGCTGGCAGGGTGTATAGAAGATGGACAGGAGCAAAACCCGTACTTTGCAGGAAAACCAGTGTAAAAGGATCCAATGTAGAAAAAGAAGCCAAAGAAAGAGAAGCAGACAGAGCACACAGTAGTATCGAGAAGATGGAGTAGTTGCCATATAAACAAAGGCAAACATTTCAAATGGAGATCCGTAAGGACTTTGAATTCGATTAAAAACCAGTACAGATCATAATTGAAACGTGTGCATCAGACTTGACAATTAGAAGACCTTTACAATCCAGATAGGGACTGCTTTCTGAAGTGCTGGAGCGGGAAGCCACACTGTAAGGGATTCAAGAGAGAAAAGGAGAGGAGTCCATCAGAGTGAACTCTTCTTTCAAGAAGTGTGAGTAAGAACAGATGTACAAGAGACAGAGAGTGCTTACCGAGTTAAGAAAGGAAAGCGTTTCAGGCTCAAGTAAAGGCGACTGCCAATTATTACAGAGAGTTGGCTTGACACGTCTGCTGTAGAGGATAATCGTTTCATCTCAGATTGGTCTTATCTGTAGTTCTCATCTATCGTTTTGTTTTCTCATCGATGGTTATGCTTCCAGGAACACAACCTGATCGGTACTAGATTCACCTCTATGTTAATAGCTCTTTGTCCTTCAATAAGATTCTACTGTATTTACACTGCAGAGTATGCCGCGCAAAGCCGCCAACTAGAAATTCCAAAAACACTGGGTTTGGAAACCATTTGGTTAATTAAGTTCTTTCAGCATGATATATAATGCTCATCTTAATTGCTTGAATTATTTTTACTGCATCCATTTGACAGAGCAAACATTAATTTTAACACTACTGAAGGATTTATTTTGAATACCTTAAAAAGCACTAATGGTAATTTTATGGAAATTATGAATGAACCAATTTGAATCTCTCTCCCTAACTTTTGTATCTATTATAAAAAGAAATAAAATGTGTAAAGTGCTTTGAATCCATGTGGTTCTTATATTCAGGAAACTTAAAACCCCTCTAAGATATTACCCTGGTATTCCTCACAGCTCTTTAAGTTATTTTTTTTTTTCCTGAGCTCCATCTTATCACCTCAGGTGGAAAGTAAGGTATGTGTCATTATGACAAATTCTGTCCTCTGGATCAGGAAACACAGTGTTGCAGACTATTTCAGCTGACTGTATGGTTCTGAGAAGCTCACTTACATGAACCATTCTCTTAATTGCCTTTCCACTCACAGCCTCTATTTTACAGATGTGAAAACTTAGCTATATGGTCACAGAATTATACACAGAGAGGAATCTTGAAAATTGGGTCTGTGTGTTGTTAATAGCAAAATACAGAACAACTACTAACAAGTGGGTTGTCTTAAACCAAGGCAGATTCGGTCTGTTCTCTCTAATTCCGTTTTGTGTTTCTCAAACTCTGCTTTTTCTGTATCCTGGTCAGTAAAGCAGAATATGGTCCAAGCTTATCTACTGCAGATCCAAAACACTCTCTCTCCAGCAACAGCTCCAAGTCTCTAGAGAGTGGGAAACATTAATTGGCTGAGATTGAATTAGATGCCTACTGATAGTCCTACCAACTGTAACCCAGGAGTGGGGATTGTAGTGTCTAAAAATGGCTTCCAGGCATAATCCTTATAGTCTGAGCTGGGAAGTTATAGTTAGGGAAATCATCATGGGATGGACTGACATCCCAAAATGTGTCTCTCACAGAAGCTACTTTTACCTGTCCTCCTCCCTCCACATGATTTTATAGGTAAGAAAACATTACTTGACGGTTAAAGGATTTAGTCAAGGTTACAGAGTGAATATTACTGACACAGCACACTTTGCTCTGTGTGATTTGTATTTCTAAACAGTGGGCTGAACAACATTAAGTAAATCATACAGAAACATCAGCTTGCTTAAAAAAAAACCCACCTCAAAATCCCTTCTCTTTTCTTCACTTTCTTATTTATTGTTCTTTATAAAATTAAAGTTTATATATGAAATGAAAGAGAACTTTTCAAAAAGTCTTAGCCTATTAGTTTATGTATTTACCAATTCTTCCTTATGTTCAACAAGCCTGTTAGGTATATAATTGGAGAGAAATTGAATTAGAACACAAAGACAAAAGAATCAAAATTAATGACCACTGCTTTCCTAAAATAACTGTCCCAAGTCAGTATGAAAACATAGCCAAATAGGAGCTAAATAAGGAGCAAATGTAAATATTGGACAATGTAAGTCAAACTGCATATAAATTGAGACAGAAAGGGAAAATAAGAATGAAAGCTAGACATCTTCAGGAAGAGTTTCTGTAGAAGGCACATTTTTAAGAGCTCGTGAAGATGATGAGTATGCTTCGAAAGCCCACCTTTGGGGCCCACAGGCCAAGTCAGGCTCCCTTAAGAGAGACTTTCCAGCACAGTGTTTTTAAAGACAACTTAGATGTGAGTGCTTACCTTTCACAGGAGGCACGTTTTCCAGTTTGGGTACAGTGCATACCACCCCTTGGTGTTTTATTTCAGCATTTTGTGTGCATGGCATGACTGCCCGATCCCTGAAGATGTTTGCATTTGCAGCCCCTAAATGTAGATTATTGCGGAAGAAATAGGCAAATATTCCTTCATAGGGAGACCAGCGTACGTAGAAAACTCGAGACTGAATGTGGGCCATGAATATGGAGATAGGAAACAAAGATATCATAGAAGCAGAAAAAGATGAAAATGGAAAAGTTTCAGAAGCACCAGGTGACAGAAATCCGTAAGTACCAGGCCATAATTTTTAAATGTTCTCCATTGGATAGCTGTCTGTCACTCTTAGTTCTTGAGTTTAGGAATTATTTGAGAAAAGGTAACGTTTTGATGGTCAAACTTGATTGAAGAGAGAAATATGAGCTCTGAGCCATTTCAATGATCTAGCGAGGAGATAAGAACTTAGATACAAAGGGTCGTTCAGAAGATGGGGGTGAGGTGGAGGAGTGAAATAGACAACCAGAAGGGAAGAGGATGACTGTTGCATCTATGGAGAGGAAGAAATGATGGGGAAACAGCATGAGCTAACATTCTAATATAAAGGTGATGAAATAAATAAAGGGTGGGTTTCACGTGAGCTCATGGCCTTGTCCACTGGCTGACTTCCTGGCAGCACGGTTGGTCCTGGCTCGAGCTACTTGGCCATGCTGCTTGTCAAGAACAGAACGGGCAGCTGCATGGGGTCTTCTGTATTTTATTCATTCCAGCTTCTTTTATTTGTTGTTTTAATGTATTTAATTTACTAAATTATTACAGATGTTTCATATTACAATGCTAATAAGAAAAATACAAAAAGATGCTTAACTTCTTTTAAGTCTCGGAGAAGTGGAAACATTTCTTTTCCTGCCTGTTCAAGTTTGAAGGGATCCTTTTAAAAAACGCTGAATTAAAATGGACAGCCTACACTGTTCTTAAGTGGAGAGAAAGGGGACAAATCTTAAGTGACATTTTGAAGAAATCATTATCCATTGTGCTTTGATAAAATTCAAGGCATTGAGAATTTCAGAGACTCATTAAGATCATTGCATAGAGCCTTACCATTATGTTAAACAAATTGTTATTATTTGACACTACTAAATCTATAGGAAACCCTTAAAGCATGTTAGCAGTATTCTGTGTTCTTATTCTTTGGACGGTGTGAAAAATCTTAGAGCTCGATTTGGAGATGTCTTTGGGCCACTTTCTGTTGAGCAAACGGAGTCCTGATTGTACAGTGATTAAGTGCTAGGTTGCTCACCAAATTGTCAGAGGTTCAAACCCACTAGCTCTTGAGGGAAACTGATTTGGCAGCCTGCTCCTGCAAAGATGCACAGACTTGCAAATACTAAGGGGAAGCTCTATTCTCTCCTGCGCAGTTGCCATGAATCAGAACCCTCTCAATGACAGTGGGTTTGGGTAGTGCAGTATTTGTGTGTGATACATATATGTGAACTAGACCACTTAGAAAAAACAGCTCAACAAAGAAGATAAACTTTCCCTCAGGGCTTCATGATTTATGTGAATTTAATTTGTCCATGTCCAGAAGGCTCACTGAGAATTGTATGCTCCAAACCTTGGGCTGCATATATAGCTACAGGTAACTATGGCTAGATTTCCTTTGAACTTGTCTTCTAATCAGAGCCTTGTCACTGCAGAAATTAATTGAATTTAATTAATGGGCAGGAAAATCCCAAATTTAAAATTGTCCCTGAGCTATTCTATGGGCTGTTTCTCAGAACTTCAAGAGCTGCTGTGTGAAAGTTTGGGTGCAATTGTGAAAGCCTAACACTGTGAGGCACCTCACAATCACACAACAACATCATTTTTCTATCGGGATAATTCTCCATCTGTTAAACTCTCAGACTTCTGTTTGCTTTGGAGGCAGGTTGTAAAGGCACCTTCAAATAAGGGTCAGCTTTAATAATGACAAACAAAGTAGTCAAACAAAGAACTCAATTTCCCGTGCTTCCATTCCCACTGTAATTTTCCCAGTTGTTTTGTTACTCAATACTCAAATAAGCAACTCATCTGAATCCAGGAGGAAATGATGAAATCAAATTAATGGAAAAGACATGTATAAACTCTTTGCAAGGAGTTAGGAAAGTTGAAAATATTATCAAATCATTGTTTCAACAAAAGTAAGCTTCCTAAAGATATAAATTTATAAATTTCTGTAAGATTTATGCTAAGGAGACAACAGAACACTTTAATTCTCCCATTAGTTCCTTAGAGTGGGCCCAGTGTGTCTTCCCACTATGGTGGGCTTCTCCCAAAACTGGTAAATAACAGAAAGATCCCTAACCACCTGATAGATTATCTTAGGTAACAGATATCCTATCAGATTTAAACTAATCAGTGTAGGATCTGCAGAGCAATGTACTAGATAAATATCATATCCACTGAGCAAGACCTTCAGGTAATAATAATACCGAGTTCATCTTCTCAAGATTGGAATAACAATTGCCAATGAATAAATTCTACTTTATCATAGGATCTGACATGCTGACTGCTAAATTGAACTGGGCCAAATTTTGGAATGACGAAAGCCTAAAATGTCAAGTCTAGCTAATAATGTCATGCCATGGGCAAAGCCCAGGACTCAGCCTGAGCAATGACACTGTGAGTGCTACACTAGCTTGCGTTTTTTAATATATGTGCTAATGGAACATCAATAGAGCAGAGTCTCAATGTGGTGCTCAGGCATGCCTCTAACATACTGCAATACAAAGGCAGACCATTTCGGGCGCCAGTGTTGTACTCTGTGAACAGTTGCATTTTTAAGGGAAGTTGAGTGAAGAGGCCAGGGTGTTGGAAAGGGACTGGTCTTGAGCAGCATGCCTACGGAGACAAGCACTTCAAGATGTCCTGCCGTGGATGACTGGCACCACCATGGGAGGTTTTTTTTCCCAGTGAGAATTCGATTTGCATATGGAGCAGTGGTTCTCAGTCTGTGGGTCATGACGCCTTTGGGGGTTGACCAATCCTTTCAAAGGGGTCCCCTGATTCATAACAGTAGCAAAATGACAGTGATGAAGTAGCAACAAAGATAATTTTATGGTTGGGGGGTCACCACCACATGAGGAGCTGTATTAAAGGGTGGCAGCATTAGGAAGATTGAGAACCACCAAGAGGAACTGTAATAAGTAAACATCTCCAAATTGTCAATTCTGATGTTTTCCAATACTGTTGAAACATCTTAAAAATTGGCAATGACGGAGAGCAAATGTTTTGAGAATGATGAGGGCAATGAATGTACAACTGTGCTTTACATACTTGATATGTGCATGGATTGTGATAAGAGTTATATGAGATCCTAATAAAACGATATAAAAAATTGGCAATGTCATTTTAGATAAAGAAAACATTGGAAACAATTCAGTAAATCGTTCACTCTTCTTCCAAATATGTTCTTTTAAGTAAATACAGCTTAAGGATCCCAAACATATTGTTACCATGTCACTGCATGCTGTAAACCCAATAGGCAGGTTAAAGCCCAAGTTCTAACCGCAACCATGTACTTCCTTTGTTTTATATATTTAGGTCAGACGCTTAACATGGCTTTAACATATTTCCTTTGTGGTTTAATTTCCTTTGTGATTTTTTAAGTTTTAATGGGAATATAAAACTGTCCAAAGGACTGAAAACAAATTGCAGCTGATTTTTAATATAGGTACCCAGTAGTACTCTTGTTCATTTTCTTTTGGATCAAGATTAAATTTTCAGGATCACTCCAGATAAGAAACTTAACAGTGAGACATTTACATTTTCTTAACAAAGCACAGTGGACTATGTCTACATAGCATTCTTTCACACCCGTTCAGCCCCAACTTTTATACCAAACAAGGGGTGAGAAAACATGGGTCCACAGTGACTCCTCAGTGTATCTCTGGTCTGCACCTCCCTGGAGATGCCCCGAGGCGCCTCTACCCAGCACCCCCCACCAGCTCAGAATGGCTCCCTGGAGATATGCAGGGATTCTTGGACTGATGAAGAAGGAAAGGCAAACTAACCCATCAGGGCAGCTACGCCAGGACCACGGGAACTTCATAGCAGTGCAAGGGCTGATGTGTGTTCAGCTCCCAAGTGCTAAAGCAGCAAAGAAGTTTTTCATTTCAGATTTACTATCCAGTGTATTAATATGTGTTTGCTTCTGGCACTTTATTCAGTCTATACCCTGACAGTGAACGGGTCTGTTTTCATGGAATGCGTAATTCTCATTTCGCAGCAAAGGTGTTGAAATGTTTGCGTCTTAAAAGAGATGGGAATTTGTGTATGTGTGTGTGTGTGTGTGTGTGTGCTTTAACAAGTTCATGCACCTTTTCATTTAGTGAGTAAAGGAAATATATTTTCTTATTGTTTGACCTTTCTGAATCATAATTTCTTTAAATCCTAACATGCATCCCTAATAAAAAAATTTTTTTTCCAGGACTTGATACAACCTTACAACCTTAACACCTGGATAAATTTAGAGTTCTTTTGATCAAAATGAAATCACGGAGAATCTAACAGTTACCAGACAACTATTAATAGATTTAACAACTTCTTCCAATTGCCCAGAGGAAGGAGAATGTGGTCTATTTCTGAGCTTTATATGAAATACTGTGAAGTACAATGGTAACAATAGTTTTTCAAGAATAAAGCAGGGGCTTATTTATTCTAAGAGAGCTAGCGTTTGAGTTACTGTAAAAATTAAGCATCATCACATCATCACTTTCCTGAACTTAAAAATAAGACTGCCCCAAGAAATTTTGTTTGTTTGTTCTTCATACTGTCATTGTGAGTAGAGACTATATTTTGAAATGAGGCAGAAAGGCGCTTTTCACAAAACCTGTTATTTTATTCCAAAGTGTAATTTGTCTAATATAGGATGCTAAACTCAAGCAATTTTAAATTTTCTTGTGTTTTTCTAGGAGGGCATGGGGTATTTGAGGAAAGAAAGACATAATTTTTAAAAGGCATTATTCTAAAAAAAAGTGTATTCTAAAAATACACAAAAGTATTAAACAAAATCAGATGATTACATAGCTTAATTTTAACACTAATAAAACTTTCACCAGTTTTTCTCTTCACACAAACCTTAATCACAGTTCCACTGACCTCATTTGTGAAGATGTGTCTTATTATGTAAACAGGTAACTGAGCGCAGCGTGATTATGCAGATTCAGTTCACAATGCGTAAAACTAGCTGTACCGATTTTAAGACAAATATTTCCCAAACTCTTATTATTGAACCTTTGTTTGCATGAAACATATGTTTCCACTACTTTCAAAGGTCTGGTAATCGTTCATGCAAATGAAAAAAGAAATGTATGTTTTCCATACATGCATAAGTTGTTCCACAAACATCTGGTAACGAACCTTTGAAAGCTGCTAGGTTCTGAGCCAGCCCAGGTGTTCATACATAGTCTCTAGAACTCAGCAATTGCCTGCAGTAATTTGTTGCAACTCGTATTGGCATTTTTATGGTTATGATGAGGCAAAGGGTGATGACATCATGTGCTAATGTTAGGAAGGCGCTTGCATTGAGTGTGAAAATGCCATCAATGAGTGATTGTTACTGAAATGGCTACCTTGGTGGCCTTCACGTTTTGCCAACTGAAACATCTGGGCACAAAGTTAGCAGTGGCACACCTTGTAAATAACTTAATTGGAATTAATTGCCAGAAGGTTGCAGCACCCTCGGTAGTTTATAAGTACCATGTCTGATTCTCTTGTCATGTTTGGGGATTCAGAACCATGTGTTCTGAGATTCTGGGACAGCAGGTGGTGATAAAGTTGAGAAGTACAAAAAAGACATGATGAAGAAGCAGGACCACAAAGATATATATTTTTTAATTGAATATATATATAGGGAAGACACCGTGCTATCTCCTATGCCTTCTTCTACTGATAAAATGTTTTCCTATCAGAAATAACTTTTAAATTAATGTATAAATTGTTTTTTTTAATAAAAGAGGATAGTTGAATAATTACACAAATATAAAGGCCTATTTCTCCAAAAGGAAATTATTAGAGTTTTGCTGTGAATACCAAATGCTTATTATGTTGATTAAAACATCTGAAATTATTATGCATGACAAAATCACACATTATACAAAGAAACCTTTTCTGTAAAGTAGGAAATTAGCTATATAGGTCCTATTTTTTGCTTTACATGGCAAAAACTTTTTGAAAAATTTCTAATCCAGCTCTTTTGTATATACAGTGAAAGATACCTTACAAATTCCTATAAGAATGTCTTATTCGTAGGAAAGAGGGAACCGATTGCATGGAACTGTGTGTGACCTCCTCCCTGGGGGACAGACAACCGAAAAGTGGATGAGGGGAGACGTCGGACAGGGCAAGATATGACAAAATACCCATTTATAAACTATCAATGGCTCATGCGGGAGGGGGGAGCGGGGAGGGAGGGGAAAAATGAGGACCTAATGTCGGGGGTTTAAATGGAGAGAAAATGTTTTGAGAAACGATGTACAAATGCGCTTTACACAATTGATGTGTGTATGGATTGGGATAACAGTTGTATGAGCCCCTAATAAAATGTTATTAAAAAAATTAAAAAAAAGAATATCAACGAATAAAAAAAAAAAAAGAATGCCTTATTCAACATAAGCAAATTTTTGTATGTTTAATATAGCACTGCCCAGTCTTTGGGATTTGTTCAAATAGTGCCATTCCTTGCTTCTTCCCTTACTAAAACCTTCTAAGTTTTAATTTTTCACTTCTTAAGAAAAGTTCTACAAATGTAAAGATGTATAAAAACATTAGATGTTGATAATTTAAAATTGACTTAAATCAATAAAAATCCAATAAGTAAAGTTTACATTTGCCTTGATAGTAGCAGGGTCCTCGTTTAAACTCCCATAATGTACTCAATATTTCTGAAAGTTTTATCTCTATTTTGAAAAAAAATTACCCTTAAGATAAAGGCCCTTTTACTAATTTCTTTTAGGATTTAGAACTGAGAAGTTTTTTTTTAACAAGTATGATTTTATTATATAAGGAAAACCTATGTAACTTACATAATTCTTTTTTTGGCTTGGTTACTAAAAATGTTAAATCTATCATTTTAAAAAAATTTTATTAAATCATTAGCTGGCCCGAAGCCTGAGTTTCTGGTTCCACCAACTTGCTTTTCCTGCCGACTCCTTTCTATTTCTTGGCTTTGTTCTTTGATATTTACTTTAATAACCCATTATACTGTGCTTTCTATGTAAATTGAAGTAGGTAGGCTTTAAACATTTACTGTTCGAGTTTAGAAGAGCCAGGACTAACCACTGATTTTCCTCTATTTGATCTGTATATGATTTTTTTAAAATCTATCTTTCTGAGGCTGGGAGATATTTCATAACTAGATTTATTGCTGTTGCCATTCTTTATAGCTCACCAAAGCAAAAACAGCACTTTGTAACAACAATGATATTCTTTGTTTTTGATCACAGAGACCCTTATGTTCACAAAATGAGCATTGGATATAATCATTCAACCTAACTTACACAACACACACACACACACACACACACACACACACGCTTGCCAACCCGAAACTTGCCAACACGTTCCTCCTACTAGTTTTCACTTACCTCTTATGTTGTGACCAGAAAATATAACAAAGTCACTAATAAAAGCGGGTGGGGGCGGGGGATGTTGGCTTCTTTCCCCTAAACAGGAAGGTAAAAATTGTTATCTCTTTAGCCATTCATGAAAGCAAGCATGTTGCTTTGTCATAATGCATGTTGTTTAGGCAAAGTGTGTTTAATGTGTTATCCAAATAAAAAACGATTCTATTTCATCTTGCCCTTGCTAGGAGTAGGCAGGGAGAGGATGAGCAAAGACATGGCTCAAACTTATGGTTTTAATCCTGAACATTCAAATTCCTGTATGTTTCCTTGAGGTTAATATTGTAATGGTATCGGATCAAATTAAGTAGATTGAAGAATATATGGAAGGAATGGCAGACAATTAAGAGAGCCATATAAAATCAATGATGGTTTCTCTTAAATCTTAAGTCAGCTGTTTTTAACTATATATGAATGCCTTTTAAAATAAAAACACAAATAATTTTGAATTGCACATAAAGCTGTATGGATTAATCTTTATGATACAAGGTACAGAATACATTTTAGTTGCTAAAAATTTTGCTATTAACCACAACAGCTATAAAAGTACCTCGATGTCAACAGAAAGAGCTATCAGAAGTTCAAAAAGAAGCAACCAAATAGTTGTGAAGGGCCGGGGATGTAGTGGAGACCCAAAACCCACCTGTAAGATAATTGGACCATCCCTCTCAGAAGGACTACATGGAAGGGATGATACATCCAGGATGCAGTATAGCACTGATGAATCACATGACTATCCTCTGGTTCTTTAATATTTCCTCCCCTTACTATTATGGATTTTATTTGTTTCACCTCATTAATCATGTTAGATTTGAGTATATTCATTTGTATATTTAAGATAGTTCGGTACATGAAAGCCAAGACAGATAACCCTTCAGAAACAGTAACAGGAGTAATGGTTGCCTTAGGGCAGGGATGTCAAACTCAATTACAATGCATGCCATTTGGTGCAACAGCAGGCAAGATGCATGCGGGCCACATCACATTTACACATTTTGTTAAATTTATATTTTGAAGTGAGGATTCAGGAATATGGATAGGATAATTAAAACATGATATAATTGCTTTTATTTAAGCATTTATTTTATTTAATGTGTTTATAAAACTAAAATTATTCTTTTTTACCCGAAACTTGCCAACACGTTCCTCCTACTAGTTTTCACTTACCTCTTACGTTGTGACCAGAAAATATAACAAAGTCACTAATAAAAATCACAAAATGTTGGACAGCTAACAAACAAGATGCACAATCGTAATGGCTTCCCTCTAAAAATGTCAACTAGCGCTGCCATTAGGTATGTTTCCTAACAGCACAGCCCAGAGTGCTCTTTCTAACCTTTTCGGTATTGGGATCTGTTTACATTAAGTGACACTGAGCGTGGCAGACATATCAAACGTCGCTGGAACTGAGTCAGCGCATTTATGCACATCCCCAGGCCCCCGGAAAGGCACTGGGCCACGTGTAGACTCCTCTGCAGTAGTTAAAGGGTTAACAAGGGAATTTTTTTT
>NW_022103918.1:15346312-15370414 GCF_000313985.2 Echinops telfairi
GGGCGGGGCGGGAGTAGGCAGCTGATAGCATTGATGGTTGAACAGCCCCACTCGATGGGATCGAACAACACAATTGTATGTGATTGGATTATGTAAGATATGGCACAGAAAACAACAACTATTATAGGGCAGAAAAAAGGTAGGGTGCGGGGCGGGAGGGGATAAAGAGGAACTGATATCCAGGAATTCAAGAAGAAAGAAAATGTTTTGAAACTGTGGTAGCAATAGTACAATACTACTTGATGTGATTGAACTATGGAATGTTATAGTATCTGTAAGAGCTTCCAATTAAATGATTCACATTTTTAAAAATAAAATCAAGCTCTATAAAAGTGGAAAAACAAAACAGTACCTTGAGGAGAAAAATGAGTCAGAGATTTTGCTAATGAGTTACAGAAGCGACAACCCCTGCTGGTTGTCAGGAGGCAGTACTGAGGTATCACAGAAACAATGAACAAAAGGGAAAAGTAAGTTGATTGTTCTTGCTCTCATGGAAAGAAGGGAACAGTTCTAAAACCATTTGATACAGCATTTTTCCTTGTGAAAGTCCTCTTTCCCCCAGGCAATGTAGTCAGACACATCTGAGTAGAAAGGACTGAGAGGACAGGTGGGGGAGTCATTTCATTTCTTTTTTTTTTTTTTCTGAATGTAAAACAATTACAATGATCTTTCCAAGTTCATGTAAAGATCAGAGTAGAAAGGTTAGTAGCATGGCTAGCTACTGATCATAACGATCTAATCTGTCATTCAGTTAATTTAGGAGTACCTATTGGGTATCAAGAGCGACCTGTGGCAGTGTGTGATACAAAGTGGGCTGCTGACGAAAGCACAGCAGCTCCGCAGAGGAAAGGTGAGGCTTTTGGCTCTTGTAAAAGAATGATCGTCAGGAACCTCCGGGGCAGTTCTACCACATCCTATAGCGTCACCATGAGTCAGAACTGACTTGACGGCAATACCTTTGTTGGTTTACTTGGTTTATTATGTATCGGTGTGATAGTAACAATAGTGTTTGATCATTTCTGAATTCTGGTGGGTCACCTTTCTTTGGAAGGGGCACAAATACAGATCTCTTCCGGTCAGTTTGCCAGATAGCTGTCTTCCAAATTTCTTGGCATAGGCAAGTGAATGCTTATAGTGCTTCATTGGATTGTTGAAACCTTTGACTGGTATTCCATCAATTTCTGGAGTCTTGTTTCTACTAACGCCTTTGGTGTATTTTATACTTCTCCCTTTGATACCATTGGATCTTTATCATATGCTACCTTTTTAAATGACAGAACATCTAATTCTTTCTGGTCCAGTGACTTGTGGTTCTGGAAATTCAAGCCAGTTTCAGAAGAGGATATGGCAGGAAGGATGTCGTTGCTGACGTCAGAGGGTTCTTGGCGGAAAGCAGAGAATACCAGAAAGATGTTTATTTGTGTTTTATTGACTATGTCAAGGCATTTGCCTGTGTGGATCGCAACAAACTATGTATACTTTTATGAAAAATGGGGATTCTAAGGCACTTCATTGTGCTCACATGGGGGGAAAAGCAGTCATTCGAATAGAACAAGAAAATACTGCATGGTTAAAATCAGGAAAGGGGTGTGTCAGGGTTGTATCCTTTCACCATACTTGTTCAATCTTTATGCTGAGCATATAATCTGAGAATCCGAACTATATGAAGAAGAACTTGGCATCAGGAGTGTAAGAAAGTTTATTAACAATCTGTAGCATGTAGATGACACAACCCTTGCTTACCGAAAACAAGGAAGACTTGAATTACAGCTCAATAAAGAAAATGAAAATCCTCACAACTGACTCAGGAGACAACATCATGGTAAAAGGAGAAAAGAATAATGCTAAGGATTTCATTTTGCTTGGACCCGCAATACCCATGGAAGCAACAGTCAAGAAACCGAAGGCCATCCTGAATTTGTAAACTCTGATGCAAGACCTCTTTTAACGTGTTGAAGAGCAATGGTGTCCCTTTGAGGACTGAGGTGTGCCAGATCCATGCCACGGTGTGTCAAGCATCTCATGTGCATAAGAAAGCTGGGAAATGAACAAGGCAGACTGAAAAATAATCGATGCATATGAATTATGGTGCTGCAGAAGAATCGCGAAAAGTGCCACGGGCTGCCAGAAGATGCATGTCCAGAATGCTTCCTAGAGGCAAGGGTGGTGAGACTTCATCTCACACACTTGGACATGTTGTCAGGAGAGACCAGGCCTCGAGCAGGACTTCATGCTTGGGATAGTTGAGGGGCAGCAAAACAGAAGAAGGCCCTCGATGAAATGGATTGATACAGTGCCTGCAACAATGGGCTTAAATGCAACAATTGGGAAGATGGTTCAGGACGGGCATATTTCATTCTGTTGTGCATGAAGTCACTACGAGTCTGAGCTCACGCAACAGCCTCTAACAACAACAAAAAACGCAGGCTTCAATAGACTTCATGGCAGTGAATTATGATGTATCAGACACTCTGCCGGGTTTGGGGAATACAGGACCCATTAAGACTATGTTCCTATCTTGAATTTAATGCTCCTACGTCACTGGCAGAATGTTTAATTCGGTTAAAACAAACTCACGACATCAAGTCGATTTGGAGTCACTGTCACCCTCTAGGCTAGGCGAGAACAGCTCTTGTGCGTTTCTGAGTGCAACTCTTCACGGGAATGGAAGGCCTCATCTTTTTCCTATAGTGCAGCTGGTGGTTTCCAACTGCTGACCTTGAGGTTAGAGGCCCAATGGGTAATCACCGTGCTTCCAGGCCTGTTTTAATTAGATTGGATATATTTTATTTTAGAAGACCTGTGAGAGCACCAACTTGATCTATGGTGTTCGAAGTCAACGTTACTTTGTCTAAGATGAAATGGGGAGGGAAAAGGGGCTTCTGGGAGTCTAGTAACACTTGCTTCATGACCCATGGGTTGTTTCCATGTGTGCATTCATTTTATGATTATTTACTGAATTGCACATTTATGATTTTTGTACTTTTCCAAATTTATACTTTAATAAAAATACACATAAATTGAACAGAAACAAAATAGGGAAGTATGTAATATCTCCTTAAAAGGTGTCTTGCTTTCCTTTTTAACCAAGTTTCTCCAAAAAATAGCATACATTCCGTTTCTGCTGCTTCTGCCCTTTCATACTTCTCTATCGGCTGTAACATTCCGATAGTCCCACAGGACCGTCTATTGAGTCTGCTCTCTCCAGAATTACAGCCCTGCATAAAAAACAAAACAGCAACCAACCCACAGTTGTCAAGTTGACTCTGACCCTGGAAGCCTTGTAGGACAGAGGGGAACTGCCCCATAGGGTTTCTGCAGGAAGGGAAAACTTGGGGAAGCAGATTCTCACCCAAAGCGATTGATGAGTTCAAACCAATGACCATTGGTTAACAGCAGAGCACCAATCTTTACCTTTTTGTAATCACTCCGCTCTCTTCGACTCGTTGGCTAGTGTTTCCTTTTAAAATTTTCCCCATTTGGCTTTTGTGACATCACAAACTACTCCTACATTATGACACTGTCCTTCTCAGCCTTCTTCACTACATTTCCTTCTTCAAAGCATTCCTTACATATGAGGTATTCTTTGATATTCTATAGGAGCCCTGGTGGTGGCATGGTTAAGTGCTCAGCTGCCAATCAGTATGTTAGCACTGATCTAGCACTTCAAAAGCCTTCTGGGAGTTCTTCTTTGTTCCGGAGGGTCCTGCGAAATAGAAAGGAAGTAATGGCAGTGGGATTGTTTTGGGGGTTGGGTGTTCTACCTTCACCTGTTATTCTTTTCTATACCTTCTCCCTGCTGAATCCTATAGCTTCTGTAGCCGAGTGTTCATGTTCAAATCCATAGTGCTCCAAGGTTAAGCACCAGTTCCCTTTTTCCTATTGTCTAGTCAAGAGACAAAGGAAAGCAGTTCAAAGGACACCTGGTGGTGTAATGGGTTATGCATTAGGATGCTAACCACAAGGTCAGCAGTTCAATCATAAATTTCTCCTCAGGAGAAAGTTGAGACTTTCTACTCTCATAAAAAATCAAAAGCCTCAAAGGGAGACAGTGGTCCATGTAAGATATGAAATTAATAATAATGTATCATTTATCAAGGGGTCATGAGGTTGGGAGGGGGGAGAGAGTGTAAAAAGAGGAGCTGATACCATGGGTTCAAATAGAATGTAAATGTTTAGAAAATAATGATGGCAATATATGTACAAATGTGTTCGATACAATTGATGTATAAAGTGTTATAAGACCTGTAAGAGCCCCCAGTAAAGTGATCTTAAAAAAAACCCCACAGGGGCAGTTTTGCTCTGTCCTGTAGGGCTGCTATGTGTCAGGATCGACCCATGGGCAGTGACCTTCTGATTTAACTTGACATTTCCACTGTGCTTCATTCCTACAAACATTTCAAACTCAAATTGGGTCAGGCACACCTTAGTCCTCAAGGTAACATCCTTGCTTTTCAGTACTCTAAAGTGGTCCTGTGAAGGAGATTGACCTAATACAATGTGTCGTTTGATCTTTTAATTGCTGCTTCCACGAGCATTGACTGTGGATCCAAGCAAGCTAAACTCCTGGACACCTGCAACTTTTCTCCATTTATCATGCTTTTTGGCTTCGATGTGTGGAGTTTGGTCTTCTTTACATTGAGTTGTAATCCATACTGCAGGCTGCAATTCTTGATCTTCGTCAGTGCTTCAAGTCCTCCTCACTTTCAGCAAGCAAGGTTGTATCACCTGTATATCACTCTCTCATCATCAGCCTCTCAGCACCGGGGTTCCTTGGCTTTTGCCTCTGTGTTGCTCTGCCTCTCAATCTCACAGACTCCATGCTGCTCCTCTGCTCTCGTGGTCCCTTTGCCTCAGCCACTGGTCTCTTTGCAGCTTGGCCTCTCTTCCCCCTTCCCCACTTCAAGCAGGAAGGGATCTTGACTGTAATCTGCTAGTGGCTCTTCTTCCTATGGTCCTGGGAATTTTCTCTGTTCTTGCTTCTTAGCACTCTTATAGGCAGAAGAATGACAATTAAAACTGATCAATCCCCTCTATAGTATTTCACAGACCCTATTTGCAGAATCCCAACCAATTAGTATTTGGTGGGAGCTACAGGAGCATGGATAGAAGAGTGACATTAAGAAATTTCACTGTGTAGATCTCACAAATGTATCTTGGTCATCCATACCTTCTGCAAACCAGAATATCACAATCCTTTGGCCACTTATGTTGGTGTGCTTCTTCCATGTGGACTTAGTTGACATCTTTTTTAGATGGCTGCTTCTTTGGAAACAAGACTTTAAGACCCCAGACATTATTTTATCTGATAGCTGGGCACCTTCTAATTTCTTCACAACACTTTGCTATAGCAGCAATATCTTCTGTATTCCATTCCTGAAGTTTAGTATCGAGCAGGGCCATGATGTAAAAACTACTTGTTTTAAAATTGGAGCTGGAATTTAGTGCAAGCTCAAAACCTATTCCTGGATCCATGGTTTTCTTGTTTTGTTTTGTTTATTGGCCTTTTAGAGACCTCTTTGTTATTTTATGGTAGAGTCTTATCTGATACACGTTGAGCCTGATCTAATTTTCAACATTTTCTATGTATGTGTGTATGTGTTTTCATATTAGAATTTATCTCTGATGTATTTTGTCATTAGGAGTAGCCCTCTTGAATTTTTGTTGTATGTTTTTCTGTTCTTTGGTCAATGAAACTCAAGACTGATGAACCTACAGAGACAGCAAGTAGAAGAAGGGTTTATGGGGGATACAGTGGGAGAGGGGGTAAAGGGAGCTAATACCAAGGAATTCAAGAAAGAAGGGAAAGTTTTGAAACTGATGGTAGCAATTGTACACTACTGCTTGATGTGATAGAACTATGGAGTAATATGGTATCAGTATTAACGCCCAAGAAAATGATTTTGAAAAAAATTTTCACTTCACTACATCACATAAGTATTTGTGAGTTATTTCTAATTTTTGAGCAACACGTAATTCACACATGATCGATTAAAATTTTTTCAGGAACCAAAAGATAGCAACTCTGATTCATCTTGTTAAGCAAGAAAATCTTTGTAGCAAAACCAGATTAAAGTATCATCATACTTTCACAAATATGAAAGCTCTAGCAAAAGAAAATGCCGTTTTAATAAATTCGTGGATTATTTGTAAAATACACTGAGAAGATAACGTTTATTTCAAATATAACGTAATAGTGGCAAACCCATTGATATAATGAATCATGTGAAAATAATAATATGCTCAGCTCAATAAATCATACATTGGCCTGATAAGCCGTCTACTTGCCATAAGTTCACCACTGTCCCAGAGGAGAACACGGGGGCTGCAACTCCTTGTTAGCACTTGCTGAAAAGCAGCACTCACGTGAGATTCCTTGGCCACGAGGGTGCAAGAAGCTATTATTTTCTGGAGGCCCTTACAAAATGACAACTATGCAAACATGAACTTCACAGTGGCATTTACAAGAGATCTTGAGGATTATCTATTATGATGTCTTTGGATGAAATCTTCAGTTTTTGGTTCCCTGGACTTTGTTTCTCCAGTTCTTCCAAAAGTTGCGTAAATCCCAGAATTCCTATATTAAATCATTTACACCTCCATTACATGAAGTGGCTTCTGTTTTATAGAATTAGGTTCTCTGGCTAAGTCTATTGATTCAATACTGAAATTATATTCAGTAAGATGCATCATCCAATTGTCAAACAATAAAATGCTAATGAATAAAGGACAATTAAAAAATATACATATTGTCTTGTTCTTCCAGGGTCTATTGTGCTTAATGGTGAAATGCTAGAGGCACTCCAACAAAAATCAGAAACAGTTACGTGATGCTTGCCATCACCACTCCTATTTAATGACCCATTTGTGTACTATTTAGTCCATGAACAACAAGGTATAATTACAGATTAGGAAAACAAAGATTTTTTATCATCAGATGTGATTTTTCTTCAGCTCTATGAAATGTAAATGAACAATATTAAAACCAGTTGATATGTATGTTGTTCCCCCCCCACCCCCGTGAGAAATATCAATTTATAGTTAAGAAAGATGGTAGGAACAATTCACAACATATATATATATATATGTGAGTACAGTGATATCCTATGTACACTGAGATCAGACTGTAATCCATATAATTTTCATTGACTGATCTTTAGAAGTAGAGCCCCAGTCTTTCTTTCTAGGGTGTGCATATAAACTTGACAGCAAAGGTGTAGGAAATACATGAAGAAATCAATATATGATCACAAGGATCTACATATAACTTCCTCTCTGAGGAAAGGACAACAAAAAAAGTGAGTGAAGGGAGACATCAGACAATGTAAGATATGACAAAAAATAATAATTTATAAATTATCAAGAGTTCATGAGGAATGAGGGAATGAGGAGGTAGGGGGAAAATGAGGAGCTGAGACCAAGGGCTCAAGTAGAAGGAAAATGTTTGGAGAATGATGAGGGCAACAAATGTACAAATGTGCTTGACACACAATGGATGTGTGGATGGATTGTGATAAGAGTTGTACGAGCCCCCAAGAAAATGATTTTAAAAAATCAATAACTCCACTAAGAGAGACAAGTCCTGAATAAATGACAAGATATACGATATGCTTGGATGTAAGAAATAAAGAGCATGTATAAAACACAGCATGCATAAGAATGACATATATGACAAAGCTATTTGGTTGTGTGGTTTTTTTTGTTTGTTGGTTTGTGTGTTTTGGTCTTCTCCACAGGACTAGTAAGCTCTTCCAGGTGTGCTTTACTTTTTAAATAGGCAAATACCTCCAATCTTCTTCCCTTACCAAATTACTGGACCGTTGACATCTTGAGGGTGTAGCGTTAGTGTTTGCTCTGCTTTTCCATCATAGCCATCTTAAATGCCTGGGGCACGGACCCAGCCTTGAAGATGCAGAGAGCTCTCTAAGGAACCCTGGCGGCCCTGTGGGCACTGCCACTGCAGGGTCAGCATTTCACACCTCCCAGCCCCTGATCAGGAGAGAGATGATCAGTCTGCTCTAGTAAATCCTTATAGCTTAGGAAACCCCATATAGGATCCCCATGTGGGCTACTCATTTACTGAAAGGTCAGCAGTTCAAAACCAGCATCTGTTTGCTTGTATAAAGATTTAAAATCTCAAAAACCCAAAGGAGCAGTTCTGCTCAATTGGAATTGACTTAATATCAGTGATTTTGGTTTTTTCATTTTGTATGTTGGAATCGAGTTGATGGCAGCGGACATGGTAATTGGAGACCTATCTCACTTGTCTGCCAGTTCGTTGTACTGTGGTGGCTTGTGTGTTGCTGTAATGCTGAAAACTATGTCACTGGCATTTAACTGCCAGCAGGGAAACCTAAAATTAACAGGTTTCAGCAGAACTTCCAGATTCAGAAACAACTATGAAGAAGGAATGGGTTGTCCGCTTCAGAGGAATTAGCCACCCAAACCTATGGATAGCATGAACACATTGCCAGATACCGAAAATGTGATGAGTAGAAGCAGCATGCTGTCAGAGACGGTGCCAGAAGATAAGCTCTCAGGGTGGAAGGCCCTCAAAATCAGAGAGAGGAAGAACTGACTTCTAGAGTGCAGCCAACCATAATGACAGGGATGGAATGCATGCTGCGGGAGAAAGGCCTTCAGAATCGTCATTTGCTCATGGGGCATGACTCAAAATTAGAAGAAACAAGTGCAAATGTCCATTAACAATTATAAGCTAGAATATAATTATAAGCGGAAATCTAGGGAGACTGTAAGCTGTTAAAAATGAAATGGAACACATAAAGCCAAGAGGAGTTAGTGAACTGAAATAGACTGGTATGGGCCATTTTGAACCAGAAGGGCACAATGGGGGGAGGGGCTGGAGCGCAGGGGTAGAGCATTTGACTGCAGATGGTCATGTGGTTTACTATGCAGGGAATGACAAAGTCAGGAGAAATGACATTGCATTTATCATCAAAAAGGACATTTCAAGACTCATCTAAAGTACAATGCTGTCTGTGATAGGATGATGCCTATTCAAATAGAACGAAATCCAACAAATAAAAATATCATTCAAATGTATGCATCAAACACTAAAGCTAGCGAAGCAGAAATGTTCTACCAACTTCTCCAGCCTGAGATTGAGCAAACATGAAATCATGCAGTCAAAATGCATTGATAATTATTGGCAATTGGAATGCAAAAGTTAGAAACCAAGAGGAAGGGACAGTAGTTGGAAAATATGGTGTTGGTGATAGACATGAAGCTGGAGATCGCATGACAGAATGTTGCAAGACCGATGAGTTCTTCACTGCAACTACCTTTTCTATTACAACACAAAAGCAAACTATACCCGGGGACTTCTTCAGATGGTATACACAGACACCAAATCGACTATATCTGTTGGAAGAGACAATGGAGAAGCTCCGTAGCAGTAGCTAAAGCACGATCAGGTGCTGACTGTGGAATAGACCATCAAGTACTCATATGTAAGTTCAAGTTGAAATGGAAGAAAATGAAAACAAGTCCACAAAAGCCAAATGCAACCTTGAGACTATCCTACCTGAATTTTAAGAAAATCTCAAGAGCAGATTTGATGTATTGAACACTAAAGACGGAAAATCCAATGAGCTGTGGGATGACATCAGGACAATCGTTCATAAAGAAAGCAAAGGGTTTTAAGAGACAAGAAAGAAAAATGAAAGTGGACATCAAGAGAGACTATGAAACTTGCTCTTAATCATACAGTAGCTAAGGCAAATGGAAGAAATGATGGAGTCAAATGGGTAAACAGAAAATTTTAAAGGGCAGTTTGAGAAGACAAAATAAAATATTATAATGACTTTTGTATAATGATAAACCAAAAAGGAAAAACATTCTCAGCATATCCTAACCTGAAAGAACTCAAGAAAAAATTCAATCTTTGAGTTGCAATAGTGAAAGATTTTATTGGCAAAACATTGAATGATGCAGGAAGCATCCAAAGAAGATGCAAAGAATACACAGATTTACTGTAGCAGAAGGAACCAGTTGACATTCAGCTATTTCAAGAGGTAGCATATGAGCAAGTATCATTGGTACTAGATGACGTCGGAGTTGCACTGAAAATATTTGTCACAAAGAATGATCCAGGAATTGGTGGAATACAAACTATGGATGGTATTGAGAAGAATAGGAGTTCCAAAACACTGGATTGTGTTTATGTGAAAACTGTACATGGAGCAAGAGGCAGCTGTGGGAAAAGCACAAGGAATACTGCATGATTTAAAATCAGGAAATGTGTGTGTCAATATTGTATCTCACCATATTTATTCAATCTGTATGTTGAGCAAATCAGGAGAGAAACTACATTATATGAAAAAGAATTCAGCATAGATGCATTTAAATTATGGTTGGGGCAAAGAACACTGAGCATACCAGGGTCTGCAAAACAAACAAACAAACAAACAAACAAACAAATCTGCCTTGGAAGAACGAATACAATCGGGATGCTCCTTAGAGGTAAGGATGATAAGACTTCATCTCCTGTACTTTGAGTATGTCATCAGGAGAAACAAGTCCCTGGAGAAGCCATCACGCTCGGTAAAGCAGCGGGGCAGCAACAAAGAGAAAGACCCTCAAAAAGATTGATTGTCACCGTGGCTGCAGTCATGGGTTCAAACCTAAGAAGGATTGTGAGGAAGGCCCACGGCCATGCAGTGTTTTGTTCTGTTCAACACGGCTCACTCTGAATTAGAACTGAGCGGACGGCACCTACAACAACCAAGCTCTAAAAAACGAAATATCAGAGGTTTAAAATTCTTACACCTTCTGTTTCTTGAATAATAAATACAACCTCGTTTCCCTGGTACTGCCCTCGTTTTTTCTTTAACATAATATCAGGAAAATACTCCCAAAATCTCATCACTACATGAATTTCTCACTCCTTTGTTTTCTAGCAATAAGTGGATGCACTCAGAGTACTTCTTAAACAAAACACCATTCTTCCCTTCACATGGCTTATATTCTAGTAGGAAAAAGTGGACTAGCCCATCAGGAAGGAAGGCTTATTTTTATTCCAAATAATATAGATATAGAGGCAGAGTAGTGAGGACGTAATTAAACAGAGCTATAATATCATGCTTGGTAAAGTTAGACAGGCATTTGAAAAGGGTGGATTGACATAGTGGCTGAAGCAAAGGGCTCCATCAAATACAAGGACAATTGTGAGGATGGTGCAGGATCGGGCAATGTCTTGTTCTGTTGTATACGGGTCTCTATGAGTTGGAAGACACGGGATGGCCCCTGGAAACAACAACATAGAATCCACAAGCATGGACAGGAGCTACTGTACTAGCAGGTGTTTCAAGAATTAAGACAGGAAGATAGGATTATAGAACAATTAAACCCAAACCAAATGCACCGCTGTGGAATCGATTCTGATTCCTAGTCCTGTACTAGACAGTCCAGGACAGAGTAGAACTACCCCATAGAGTTTTCAAGGTTGTAAATCTCTATGGAAGTAAACTGCCCCACCTCTCTCCTGCAGAGTAGCTAAAGGGTTGAACCACTGACCTTTTGGTTAACAGTCGAGTAATTTAACCACTGCATCACTAGGGCTACCACAACACAATGGGTAAATCTACGAGACAGTTTTCTTTGTTAAGTGACCAAGAGACAGGTCCATGCTACTTATTATGTAGTTTATATAATTTTAGTTGGAACAACTAATCGACAAACTCCGGAAACAAAAACCTCCTAAATAATTGAAGAATTTGCCAAACAAGCTGATTATTTAGCTGGAAAAATTTCTTTCACAGTATGGTCTCTGGGTTTGGTAACTATCTACCAAGTTGAGAAAAATATTACAATATTTTTTTTAAATGTGACTAAATCACAGACTTTTTCAATTCAGATGTGTAAAAATATAAAATAAAGTTATATTTTAGTGTTTCTTCAACAAGATTACTAACTGTAAATACTCACTTTTTTCTCTTAGAAATACATGCATGTAATATTGTTGTATTTGAGAAAGATTATAATTCCATTCTTTCTATTGATGAGAAATTGGAACTTTGGTAAAATTAAGGTATTCTTATATTTTTAAATCAGGGTATTCTTACATTAATTTTAACAAGCCTCATTGTCACCGATGGTAGGAGAACATCTTACAATGCCTCCCATTTTCGCTGATGATGTAATTAAAGTTTGTTGACCTTCAGTGCAAAACAAAGCGCTCTTTTGTTTTTATGCTTAAAGATTTTGAAAGCTTTTAATAAACAAAAATGTAGTCTTTGAGTATAATTTCATGAAGTAAAGAGTCCTCCAAATTAATCTAAAATGTGTAAATTATGAAAAGAGAAGTGAGTACTTAGTTTCATAAAGATTTTGGCTAAGATTTTTTAAATTAGTATTTTTGGTGAACATATTAATTTCTTTCCCAAACTTGCTTCTCCTAAGCCCTTTATTCCATTCAGTGAGGTCATCATTCTTTCACTCACTCTAGTTAAAATTCTCAAATCTATTTTGACTTACTTTTCTCTTTACCTATATGTACTGAATTTTTATTCATACTAATTCTACTTTTATAATATTTCTTTTTTTTCCCTTTCCAATCTTAACACCTATGAGACCATTGAAATAGCCTCCAAACTGATATTCCCGTCTTTTGGTTTTTATTTATCACATAGAATGCTGTCAGATTAATTTGATCATATACAATGCTGTCTGATTAATTTTCACAGTATAATATCCTGATGCCGATCTTGTCACTCGATAACAATTTCTCACCCTATATTCCTTTTTTCCTTTTTAAAAATTTTGAGCATGCCTGGTATTCGTTCAATACCCTCTGGGACCCAGTAACAATGTAGCTCTCTAACATTAGCTACCATCACTACTTTTCACATCGCCTAAGCTTCAGAGAAAATTAGTGGATTTTCTTTAAATAGGATCCTTAGTTTTCCACTTTCTTTTCTTTTATGTGTGTGTTCATTGATCTTAGTGTCTAAATCAGTTCTGCCTTACCTGTCAGCTTCATTTCAGATTCTGAACTCTTCCCAAACGCCTTCATCCTTCCAATTCTCATAGGCATATATATTATTTAGCTGGAAAAATTTCTTTCACAGTATGGTCTCTGGGTTTGGTAACTGTCTACCAAGTTGAGAAAAATATTACAATATTTTTTTTAAATGTGACTAAATCACAGACTTTTTCAATTCAGATGTGTAAAAATATAAAATAAAGTTATATTTTAGTGTTTCTTCAACAAGATTACTAACTGTAAATATTCATTTTTTTCTCTTAGAAATACATGCATGTAATATTGTTGTATTTGAGAAAGATTATAATTCCATTCTTTCTATTGATGAGAAATTGGAACTTTGGTAAAATTAGGGTGAATTAATTTAATCTTATCAAGGAAATGTTCCCTTTTATGAAATTTTACACTATATTTCTTCAAACTCTAAATTTCCTAAATGGCAATATAATTTCTCTGTCCATTCCTAATTACATATAGATGAGGGTTTAAATCATATTACAACTAACATCTTTCCTTGTATATATATATCTATACAAATCACCCATTTCATATAGTTTGACCATGGACTTAACTCTTTGCTCACACTTGATCTCCCTTGAGAGATTTTGAGAAAATTGTGGCCAAGATTTATAGAATTTAAAGTTGTTTAACCTTGTTATAGCCCATATCCCAATTGTTCCATAAATATTCACTGAATTACCATATATATTTGAGTATAAGCCAAGTTTTTCTGCACATTTTTAATGCCGTTTTTGTGGTAAAATTAGGTGCCTTGGCTGATATTTGGGTCAGCTTAATTAATTAAATTCAGATGGGTAACCATTGTGAATTCAGGTGAGAGATATGTCAAGGCAGGCAATTTATGCAATATTATGCATTTGTACATCAAAAAGCATAGTTCAATAATCCCAAAGCTATTGTAAGGAACTTGCATACTATAACATAGAATTTAATGAAACACATAAAATCTCCTTACATTGTGTCGCATGTGGGGTTTGGTTAATTTTTGAGTATTCAGGACTCCAGGGGTGCAGCGGGCAGGGATGCCACAAGTCCAACAAAACAACTGCCACAATCTACTTTTCTGCCCGTTACCTGGTTGTGATGATTCGACTTTGGTTTGTCCATAGAAGACATCCAATGCAGGAAACAGTAGGGCCAATTACTGCACACTGCCCTCTGGTGAGCTACAAGAGTAATCTTGAGGGGAAAACTCAGGGTGAGAGTGTTGTAAGTCTCCAGGAGGCCAAGTCGTGCCAAAGAATGATGTCATATTGATGGTGTGATCACTTCTCTCAATCGTGTGTTCTCCTGAGTCTACCTATTCCTCCCATGAAGGTCATCAAACGGCCATCAGATAGTAACATTTTCCTCCTCATTAGGCCCAAAATGGACGCAGAATAGTTGCAATGAGTCTTCCTAACGCTATCATTAAATATATAGTACTATTACTACCACAACTAAGTATCGTTAGTGACCCTCACAGTATGGCATGAAAGCAATGGTAGTAGCATTTTCGACTCCCCTCAATATTCAGGAAAATCAAACTCTCAGTAACTGATATGCTGCACGCATCTGGAGTCACATAAATAACTCGAATATCACACATAATAACAGAGATATTTTTCACTGGTAAAGAAAACGTCACACACACACACACAAATTAATAATATTTAAAGTGCTATTTGACTTTCAATTATATTAAAATGACCATATTGCTGACTTGCTGACTGATAGTGCTCTCTCTCCATTACTTTGTCTAATACCATCCATAGTTGAATTAATAATATGACATTCCAGAAAAGATATGGAACTGCTGAACCCTCATATTCTAGGAAGGACACTAATAACCTAGCATCCAAGGAGTCATCTCATTAATTTCTGTAATCAACTCTATTTGCTCTTTGTACACAAGTACTTCTCTTGTTTTCTTCCTCTATTCCTAACTTCTGGGAAGTAAATTTTCTAAGATTTGATGGCAGTAATGGATGATCTTCAAATAAGTTGATATTCTGAAGCAAAATGAAAGAACAATAACATGAGGAGCTGTAAGAGCTCCCAACAAAATGATTTATAAATAAAATAAAATAACATGAGGAAATGCTTTCATCTTGCTTAATGAATTAATTTAATCTTATCAAGGAAATGTTCCCTTTTATGAAATTTTACACTATATTTTTTCAAACTCTAAATTTCCTAAATGGCAATATAATTTCTCTGTCCATTCCTTATTACATATGGATGAGGGTTTAAATCATATTACAACTAACATCCTTCCTTGACCCTCAGTCTGTGGTCACTGACTTGGGAATCTTTACGGGCGTAGAAAACAATCTTTCTCCCATGAAGTGGCTGGGGGGTTCGAACTGTTGACCTCGCGGTTAACAGCCCAATGGGTAACCCACTATGCCATATGTGTTGGAATGGACTTGATCGCAATCAGTTTCAGAATCAAAGATGAAAAGCCACCACCAGGTCATGGCATTTGATGGCTTATTTTAAGATGTACTTCATTATATGAAACTCCTCAACCCTTACATTCTGGAAAGGATACTAATAACTTCAGTGTATAGTGAGGTTTATTTATAGTGTTGACCTCATATTTCTCTTCAAAGGCTTTACATTTACTTTTGTAATCGCTATCTTTTTTGATTAGCATATCGCTTACATTTTATCGGAAAGGAATCAGAAACACAGAGACATGAAGTATTGTCGTTAAGTCACGGCTCTACAGTGGCAGAGCTGAGACTACTGACGGACTTTGCACACGGAAGACATATTTTTGCCCTTGGTATAAAAGTGGGGGCTAATTGTACCTAACGTGGAACTGACAGCATCCTTTCACTTGGGGCTACTGTAAAGAAAGCCAGCTAAAGGGCTTGTGAAGATCTGGCCATCATAATTAATCATTCATCTGAAATTTTGGAACTCTATTGTATGCTCTCTTTACGTTTTTGTCTCTTTCTTATAAATTATGCTTGTATAACAACATGATGAGCATTGAGAACAGATCTCTTTTAAGTTGGACTGTGGAGGCTAAATGTACAAGTCAGACAGTAGGGAGGGTTACAACGAGAGAGGGAGACAGAAAGCAGAGAATGAAAGAGAGTGCTTCCCATGTTAAGGAGCCAGCTGCACAGTCCACGCAGAGGAATGGCATGGTGAGAGTTATATTTGAGATAGATTGGTGGTGCTTATGTTTTCAAGGAGTAGGACCAAAGGCAAGGAGATCACTTAAGAATGTGCCTAGAAAATTCGATAAGTATCTAAGTTGGTCAATAGTACTAGAGATAAAAAGGAGAAGATAGGGCTGAGATGTAGACAGGTACGTGATCAGGATTTGGTGAACATGGACAGTAAAGGCAGGGGGAAAAAGGTCTAGAGGTCTAGAGAGGTTCTGTTTTCTACTTGGGATGGCAGAGATTTCAAAGAAAAGCATATTTGGAGAAAGAAAATCATGTATGCATTTCGGGATGCACCGAGTTTGAGATGTCTTAAGAAGTCAGAGAAAGTATTCATTCTCAGGCAGTAAGATACGTGAACTTGAGGCTTGAGGACACATTCTGCGTTGAGTATACGGATCCCAATGCTATCATACAGTTTGTCATTACCTTGAAATTGTGCAAGAATGCACACAGTGAAATAAAGGTTATTTAAGAAATTGTTGGGGATTTAGTTCTTTTATAAAGCTCAAACAATAATAATAAAACCAAAGGAAATGGCTCTGAGTTGAACCCAATTCACAGCAGCAATATATAGAATTTCCTGGGCTGAAAGTCTTTATGGGAGCAGATAGCCTCACCTTTGTCCCAAGGGATTGGTGGTGGGTTTGAACTACTAATCTTGTGGTTAGTTGTCCACCAATTATCCAACAGTGCCACTAGGGCTCTGTATAGGGTTAGAAAAAGGGAAAGGGGTAAAATGAACACGGTATCTATTTTTTGAAAATATTTATTTAGTATTTCGCTTGTGAAGGATATTGTTTTAGAAGTGTGGTTAAAAAAACACATAATTATGTCTTTGGGGAGCTCACAGTATCTTGAGGAAAAGGAGTAATCACATTAAATATAATTTGAGAATGGCTATAATAATGGCATAAATGATGTGTGATGAGGTCACAAAGCAGGGTGAACTAATAATTTTTGGAAGCTTTAGAGGAGCCTCCAAGAGGAGATGATGGCTGAATTGAGTCTCTAGGGTTGAACAAGAGGAAGTGGCTGACTGGAAGAGTAAACAACGGGTTCAAATGCACAAAGATGAAAATGCTTCAAACTTTGGAAAGACGTGAAAATGGCTGAATGTGCTAGATACAGAGATTCACCCCTTTGAGTTCCTTTCAAGGAAGACCTCGTTCCAGCACTGGAAAGTGTAGTCAGCAGTGGTCAGCTGTCAGCTCTTTAGCTCTCTGGTCAGGTCCCAAGATTGCCTTTCCCCAAGGCCCACTCTTCCCAGGGCAATGTGCATCTGGTGTCTCAGCGTGGGAATATAAAGACCTGGGCATTTTGACTTGTTGCCAGACAGCTGTGAAAGGAATATTCTCTTTCCCTATCTGTTTCCTGAGGACATAATCTGGGATAGGTGATCCATGAGTGGTCCAAGGTTGTAAGTGCTAACATGGGCTTTTGGCCTGAGCCACACATTTTTAACTGGCAAGGGAAACCCTGTTGCTGGTGGCACATGTAGCACAGTCGACCCTTGCCACAATGGAGTGATCCAATTGTTAACATTTTCATTGTTGTTGAAATGGTGAGAAGGATAATGTCTATAGAGGACATGGTACGTAGAAAGATAACGGGATCAAATGGCTATTGAGAAGTGGTGCAGATGTTCTACAGACAGATTTCTACAGAAGAAATCAGAGTGCAAAGAAGCAATGAAAAGCTCAGTGGGAAAGCCAAAGGGTTTCATTGGTTGCATACAAAGGACTTTCATTTGGTGCAAGTGAAGCCTGCAGCAAGCTGAAGCTCAAAACCAGAACTTTATAGTCAAAGTGGTTAAACTTCAAAAATGGCTAAATGCCAACCCAGACAGATGGTCCATGGTAAGCAAAGCTGAAATGCTAGGATGGTCATGGAAGACAGTTGGGGAAGAGATTAAAATGTCAGGAAAATAGGCATGCTGGAATGAACATGCATGTATGATTGGAAAAAAAACTGTACAATGAATGTATTCCATGGGAAGGCCAGAGGATTCACAATTAACCAAAGCCCTAAGGAATGTACTGGTGAGAAGAACACAGACATCATTAAAGAGTACATCTTTTTAGGGCAGAAATGACAGTAGAAGAGGTTATTCCAGAACTTGACTCACTTACTCACCTTTTGGTGCCTCAAAGGTTACTTGTTTCTGGGTACCTTGGACCTGCTGATTCAAAAACTGGCACCAGTTTTCCCCTTTCAGCTGTCGTTTCGGAGCTTCAGAACATGTGCTACATACCACCCTTCACTCTGCTTGTCCATTAAAAACTTGGGATATTTTAATGTAGCATCAACTAGCCTGAGATAGAGGAAGTATATAATGGCTTTATTTAAAGTAGTTGTGTTGTACTATATATTTAGGCCAAGTTATACTTCATCTGGTGTCCTTTGATCCAAAGATAGATTTGAACAGTGCAAATCACAAGAACTGGGAATTTTCCACAAGTCTCACTTGTGGAAAGGAGCTGAATAGTTGCAGTTCCAATCTGTTAGCTTAAAAAGGGACCAGAAATAAGAGTTAATGTACAATAAATAAGTTCTGATGGCATGTTGGACCACACATTCAGCTATTCGAACCCACTAGCCACACTGCAAGGAAAAGATTAGACTTTCTGCTCATATAAAGATTTACAGCCTCAGAAACCCATAGGAGAAGTGCCACCCTGGCCTCTAGGGTAGCTAGCTATGATTCATAGTCAACTGACTTGTAGTGAGTGATTGGCAACTTGATGTGTAACCATCTAGCCACATACATATACCAGTACATATACAGCTTCCCTTGGAAGGCCCTTAAAACCCACTTCTTTGAAAAATATTAACTTTTGTCTCATTCTGTCATTTCTGAATTCTTCGCATATTTAAAAGTAGAATGATTAATTCGTATAATGTGATAGCTGAGAATAGAGGAACTAGAGTTGATGCAATGTCGCCAATGTAATTTTCTGAATCAGCACCCCAAATATCCCCAGGGACAGGCCTAAAAACTGAGACACCAAGAAAAAAAATATATTGTTGGACTGTAAATACGATATGGAAATGATAGAAAGGTACTTCACACACCTGGAGCTCTAGGGGTGTGAAATTATCGTAGGGGCAAATAAGGTTAGGATAGCAAACAGATCTTCAGTTATGGCCAATATTGTGGAATATTGTAGAAGGTGGCCAAGCTCAAGGCAACATAAATGGGCCAAGAGAATAGGTGACAAAGAGGTATTTAGGCTTGAGTGACCCATTGTCAACTGACAATGAACCCAATTGTCCATTAATGCCATCTACACATGCCAGTAGATGAAATCATAAAGAGATGGCTGATAGGCGGAGAAGAGCCACCACCATGAACATATCATGATCTTTTCCCCAGTGTACGAATCTGAGCCAGTGGTCAGATTTGGAACCAATTCATTGAAGAGGGGGCTGGGTTCACAAGGGGATAGAGTCATAATTCTATGACATGTATAAAGGATAATGATTTCAACAATCCTTTTTCAAAGGGAGCAAAGGCCATTGACTCAGGTAATACGCATTGAGGAAAGGGAAAGGCTCAGACATTTCAAAAACAGACACTAAGTCTTAACTTAGATCAATGCAAGGAGAACACATCATTGCCCCCCCCTGCCCCCCCTCACCCAGTTAAAGTGAGGGGCATAGGAAGGACAAAAATGAAGCTCTGTCCAAGGTCCAGCTTACCAGGCGGTGATTATTTTCCTCACCTCTGAATATACAAGCGGTGTTACGGTGTTCGGCAGTTGGAGGAAGCTGAACATTGATTCTCTGGTCTGCAGAGTAAGAGTCATTATCAGGGAAGCCTCTGAAACTGCCCTCTCCAGCGCAAACATAGTAAGTAATACAATCTTGTAGCCTGGGCACGTGCTAGACTGGTGCCAGTTTTGATGGTCTATAGGAGAGGTTAGCACATGGCAGCCTGTGAGACAAATCCAGCCCTCCCCCTCTCTGTGTAGATAAGGTTTTACTGGAACACAATCACAACAGTGTACGTATTATTACCCATGGCTGCTTTCATGCTACAATCACAGAATGGAGGGAGTGCAACCGAAATGTGGTCTTAGACGGAAACGGGTTTGCTGGCCCCTGATCCAAAGAGCGAGTGGGTTTTGTGGTTCGTGTTAAGTCGCAGCGAGTCGGTTCCAGCTTATGGAGACCTCACATGAAACGGAATGAAAAACTGCCCAGTCTTGTCCCATCCTGGCAATTGTTCGTTTCCAGTCCATTGTTGCAGCCACTGCGTGTATCTGTCTTGTGGATCTTCTTCACTGCCCCATACTTTACCAAGGATGATGTTCTTCTCCAGGAACTGGTCTCCACAAAGCACCTGGGATGAAGTCTCTTTATCCTTGCCTCTCAGGAGCTTTCTGGCTGCACTTCTCCAAGGCAGATTGGTTAGTTCGTTTGGCAGTCCATGACACTTATTTGTTGCAGAACTCTACATCTCTCTGTTTGGCTCAGTAATTTGGCTCTTGCAGAAACTAGATAAATCCTGAAAGGTGACATAGTCAAAGAGTAGCCCTGCCCCTCGCCACTATGTCAGACAAAGTGCTTGGTAGAAAGGATTAATGTGGTCTCAGCTTCATGATATGCTGACCATGATATGGTGAGTGTATTCTTTTCCATGCCACACAGATAGCAGGATTTGAAACAGTTCAGTCGCATATGTATTTACTGGCCAGTAAGAGTAGTAAGGAGTCCCTGAGTTCCTGGGTGATACAAATGGTTAATGTGCTTCTTAGTAACCCAAAGGCTGGCAGGACAGGTCTACCAAGAGTCCACCTTGCAGAAAATCTGGCCATCTGCATCCAAAAAATCCATTGTCGAAACCCTAAGAAAGAACAGGACTACACTGACACACATCGCTCACCATGAGTCAGATTGACTCAGTTATTTTTAACAGTAGTGAAGTAGTAGACAGGAAGGCTGTGCAAGAGTCTTGTTTTTAATAGAACAAAACAAATGAGGTGAGAGGAAACAATTGTTGTTCCACATTATATGTGCTCCTTCCTCCTCCTTTTAAAATAAAATCCTGTTGCGTTAGCAGGCCATAAGCTGTTTAGCCCAAAAGGATATTTTTCCAGCTTCCCTTATGATTCGGTATGACATAAATTGTGAAATGAATGGGTGCCTTCTCTGCGCTGCCCTTAAAAGGAAGAGGTATGCCCTCACTTTCCCTTTTCTCTTTCCTGTTAGAGAGAATGTGGATCTCACAGCAGGAGCTGGCACATATAGGCCATGAAAAGAAAGTCCTGTACTGAAAATTGAAGCATACTTTGTGTAAGGATCCAACTAGATTTTAGAGCAATAAAATTTAAGCAGCCTGAGCCCTGTCTTCATCAAGCCACCATCCCAGCCTATTAGTAGACTTTTATGGAATATGAAGACAAAGATTTATTTTGTTTGTGCCACTATCATCGGGGACTCATCATGAAGTTGAAACTAGTGCCCCCAATAATACAGGCACTCACTCATTGCCATCAAGTTCATTCCAACTCACACGAGTGTCTTAAATAATTTAGGTACTCTGAGTTCAACCTGGTTGGGCAACGGTTCTATGTTCAGTTGGCAACTGAAAGACCGGCAACTTGAACCCACCAACAACTTCCCCGGAGGAAGCTCTAGTGATCTGCTCTCATCAAGATCGCAGCCTAGAAAATCTTCGGAGGGAATTCTTACTGGGTCGCCAGAGTCACAAAGAACTTAGTGGAAGCAAACAGAAACAAGAGAGTGAGAGGGGTGACAGGTTTTTGTGGCGCATAAATGACCTCCTTTACTTTCTCTTGGAACGTGCAGGTATTAATTGGTGCCCTGGTGGAGTAACACAGTGGGCTGCTAGCCTCAAGGTCAGCAATTCAAAACTACCAGCTGCTCCTCGGGAGAAAGATGAGGCTTTCCACTCCCTTAAAGATTTAGTCTTAGAAACTCATAGGGGCAGTTCGACTCTGTTCTGGAGGGCTGCCATGAGGCAGAATAAAGCCTATGACAGTGCTTTTGGAGGCTCTTTGAGAGGAAACCTTATTTGGATATCAGGTAGACACCTGCAAAACCTATTCTGAGCCTCAGGGAATCCTGGTTGGAGGACTGAAAAACAAAAATGAACCCTTCCAAGGGCTCATCGAAGGTGGTCATGAATGAGTGTTGGGTAGGCATTTAGAGTGCATATAAAGCAGATTGAGAAAGAAGGGCTTGTACAGAAGACATCTGGTATTCCAGACTAATGTACACAAAGGTAATGAAGTCGGCGATGAGTAGGAAAGATTGGCTATGGAGCACGGCTAAATCTGAGCGAATGAGAGGAGAGGATGGAAACATGCCGCAGAGCTATGGGGAAGTAAAGGATGGAGAAAGGGGACCTTGTGAGACTGGATGGAATAGAATGGTCTGAAAGTTTGGAGAATCAGGACAGAATAATTGAACACCTCAATCATTTTGTCAAGGTTGATGAGTGAATTGGACACCTTTCTATAAAGAAGCAGTGATTCACAGTCTCAAATCAAGTATGTGCTAGTGAATAAAAAATAGTTAAATCTTGGATTCACATCGCTATAGATTAACAATAAATCTGCACGTTATTATCCTAAGTGTGGGGAAAATTCTGCCTACACATGAGATACTCATATATTGATCAAGGAATCATAGTACTTGATTGAGAGCAAAGAACATAGAATTATTTATACTCATTATAAGAGGATTTTACTCAGGAGCAATATTTCCAACAACAGTCTAGGTACCAATTCTCTACTAAGTTTTCTAAAACTATGACTTCATTAGGTAAAAGCTAATTTTATGAAGTCATCTCATCTACTGAAAGCATTATTACCATTGGTTAAATTGTAATCTTTGATGTACATCTTTAGCAAAGATTCTGGTAAATGTTTAAAAGTTTATAAATAGCATGCAAAACAATGTTCATTTTCTTCCCCAAAGAGCATGCGTTTATGGTTTACTAACAGAGGCAGGTTTAGGCACTTCATGCTTTGTGCCTTGATATCCATAGAATGATGCTTTTAACTTAAAAAAAAGATCTCAAAGGAACATTAGCTCTCATTCATTTCTAGTTTAAATTGTAAGCTGACAATATTAAATCGACTGTACTTTTTAAAGCAGTGATGGTAGTTATTATTCAGTATTGGTACTTTCAGATGCTTGGATAGTAGATTTTTTGTTTCGTTTTGTGCTAGGCTCAAGGTTGACAAACTTAAGGCTCTCTTTCTTTTGCCTTTAGGTCCATGTAAAATCTAGACCCTAAAGAACAATGTAGGGGCTTCGACTTGTTAAAATGTAATTGTTTTCTTTCCCTGGTCAATGTAAAAGTGTGACTAAACGCCAAAGAGGTTTTTGCTTGGGGTTCCACCGCATAGTCTCTCAGACCCATTTTTCACATTTCAGAGTTTTCTCATGATGTGTTAAGTTTGTGGTACACCAAAAAATTTGGGAAAGTTTAGTTCAAACTCAATTTATCTTAGTCATAGCAGATTTTGCATGGCTCTCTTCCCAGACTATTGCTTATTCCATATGCAAACGTGGTAGAGTAACTTCTAAGGAAACAATATAATACCATAATGAGGATGCAAAATCGTATTTAAAAAAATTTTTTTAATCGTTTTATTAGGGGCTCATACAACTCTTATCACAATCCATACAAACATCAATTGTGCAAAGCACATTCATTGCCTGCACCATTCTCAAAACATTTGCTCTCCACTTAAGCCCCTGGCATCAGCTCATTTTTCCCCTCCCTCCCTGCTCCCCTGCCTGCTACCTGATCCCTTAGACACCTTGTGATTGCACAGACTGGTGTGCTTCTTCCATGTGGGCTTTGTTGCTTCTGAGCTAGATGGTCTGCTTGCTTCCCTTCAAGCCTTTAAGACCCCAGACGCTATATCTTTTGATAGC
>NW_022103918.1:15372417-15378013 GCF_000313985.2 Echinops telfairi
TGTTGTTATGTTTGGGACATCTTCTGCCATTGCCTTTTGTTTTTCCTGTTTTTTTCATTGAGGTCATTGAGGCTGATGGCTTTTTGCGTTGTGTTGTTTTAGAGGAGCCAGGTGCCATTTTCCAGGGAGCCAAAGAGCACTGGCTGTCTCTGGGAGACTTGTAGGAATGCTTCTTCGAACTGCCTATAGCTAATTTCACTATGGAATTAACCTCCCACTTTATTCTCCTGTGGCTTCCCTCTCAGGGGTGTGCCCCAGAAGGCTGGTGGGTTACCTGCTTTGGTGTTGCGGAGGTTGGGCAGAGGTTCCTGAAGCAGCTTGGAACGTTGAGGAGTGTTGGCAGAGCTGCCTCAAGCCCCCAGGCACACAGGCAGGAATTCCCAGGTAAGAAGTTGGGCAGAGTATCTCCTGGTAGAGGTCAGCAGGGCTTTCCCCAGCCTCAGGCTACCTGCACAGGGTGGAGCTCACCTATCTGGGTGTGGCACAGGCGTAAATGCAGTAGGCTAAGGGGAGTGGTCTACAGGTGGAGTGTGAGAGCATAGGAAAGAGACAAAGAGGAGAAAAAAACATTTTTTAAGTAAGCCCCCTGAGACTGCGTGGATATAGAGAGGGAAACAAAAGCTACAATATAGCTGAGTCTCGATCCCTGTCCGTGGAGCTGCAAGGGTTTAGTCCCCACCAGAGAAGGTGGCAGTGGCAAGCCCCTGCTGGCCCTCCAAGAAAAAGCCCCTGCCTAGCCTTCCAAGACTGTGGGGGGATATAGAGAAGAGATGGAAACAAAAGTAACAGTGTAGCTGAGCCCTGATGCCTGCCTGTGGACCTGCACAGGTATAGTCCCTGCCCTGAGGCAAGTGGTGGCAAACCGTGTCTCTGTTGAGACCAAGCCCCTCTATGGGCTCCAAATGGTACTGGCTCCGGCAGAGACAATGGCAGGGTTAAGGTCAAGCCCCAGCAGGCCTCCACTGAGGTAAGGCAAAAGCCCCCAGCCCCTCAAAACCCCGTGGGTCTGTGCATACTTATCTTTATGATGCTCCTCCTGTGTTCCAGCAGCACTGAATTTCCCTCTAAGCAACTCTCCTGAGTTGAATTCTGCAGAGCCCCTCTGGCATGTGTCACTCCGTCGCCATCTTCCCAGAAGTCTCTCATTTTTTAAATTTAAAGAGACATTATTTTTTAAAAGTAGCAATCAACACCCAGGAAGATATCTGATTAACCATTGGGAATTAAATGCATGATTTAGATGTTATAATTGACCTGGTTTTAAAAAATTCCAGCATCAATTTTTTTATGTTTTCAGAAATTTTTAATTCCACAGCTAAAATTTAAAAATGACCAACCCACCCCCCAATCCCAATGTAGTGAAGAATAAAGCAAATTGAGTGGGCACATGTGATTTCTATCTAGAATCACTGCATTTATGAATAATTATTTGGAGACCATTGTTAAAGGCAACTGATCATGTAAATTAGTTCTTATTACTTTATTGTAGCAATTACATGGATGAAGGGATGGCTTCTCTGGTGTCTCTTTCTGGCTTGGGTCTTCCTTTGGGTGACAGGCCTTGAGGTACTAAGAGAAGCATCCCCTGTTTTTAAATAGTGAAAGTATGAGTCTTGCCCACTTGCAAATTAAAGCTAAACTATGTAGAGTCAAATAGTGGCCAATAACACAATAACAATTTACAAAAGAGTGAGGAGTTGGGGATCAGAAATCCACTATCTAATAGAGATCTCAATCATTTACCTGCAGCACAGAATTAAAAGGAGATGTGATTGTGTGTGGGGGTGGGGGGTGGGGCCTTCAAAGAAGCTTACTTAAAACTTATAGAGTTTATTCTTTATATCTTTCTGTCTATATAAACTATCACAAATCTGTGCTTGCAATAATTTTCCATCTTGCTAAAGTGAAGCATGAATGGAAAACAGCCCTCAGCGAGAGTAGCTTATTGTCCACTTCATTCTTACATCACTGGGGTAAAGAGAAGAAGGCTCCTATCCATGTTAAGTAAATGACTATTCCTTTTCCAGGGCTTAATATAAGGCAAGAGAGACATCTACTAGGTAAAGCATTTGGAATTGCAAATAAGAAAAAAAAATTTAATCAAATTGACTTAAACAATTAATGTGGATTGTTTGTTGTTTGTTTTTTTTAAAAAGCCAGAGCCCCTGGAGGTGAAGGAAGCTGTAGCCTGATTTGCTCAACCCACACCTTCATTTCTCTGAATGACTCTAGCTTTGTTCTATAATCTGCATCTGCCTTGTCCTCAGGCCAGTTTCCTTTATAGTCACAGGATGGCTACTTAAGGCAACAGGAGTTACTTGCTTCCTTTCTTATATCCTGGGGAAGAGAAACAGTTCCTTCCAACAACCATGGAAAAAGTGTCCTGACCTTTGTGCTTGTTGGAAGATCACAGAAACAATTCACATGATTATGATTAATGCCATGATGGGCTGGCTTTTCTCCCTGAATAACTATGGAATAGTGGTTCTCATGATTTCTGGCTTAGACCAATCAGGATTTAACTTTGGAGAATGGAAAAGGCCAATCTTTCCTAATGCCCACAGCAGTTGCACAACTGAGGAGGATGAACGGCATGTTTGGATAAAAACTACTGGGTCCACTATACTAATACTCGTTGGCCACCCAATCTCTGAAATTAGCATATATCTTCACTCTCACTTCAGATCCATTTCTATGTCTGTCGCTGTATCATGCTGTGTGACTTGTTTGTTGCTGTGATGCTGAAGGCTTTGTCACTGGTGTTTAAAATAGTACCAGAGTCACCCAAAGTGGACAGGGCAGAGTTTCTAGACTAGAAGGAATAGGCTGTCTGTTTCAGAAAATTCCCTGCTGAAACCATATGGTTAACAATGAAACATTGTCAGTTACCGAAAACCTCATGAACAGAGGGAGAACATTGTCAGAGACGGTACCAGAAGATGAGCACCTAAGGAAGAAGTACACTCGAAATATGACTGAGCAAGAGCTGCCTTCTCAAAGTAGAGTCAACCGACACAGATGCAGTAAAGTTCTCAGGAGTAAAGAGGATCTTCGTTTGCTGATGAAGCCCAACCCCAAACAAGAAGGAAAAGCTGCAGGCATCAATCAATAATTGGAACCTAGAATGTATGAAGTAGGAATCTAGGAAAATTGGAAGGCATTAAAAATGTAACGGAATGCATAAAAATCAATAGTTTAGGTATTAGTGAGCTAAAATAGACTGGTATTGGCCATTTTAATCAAAATCATATGGCTTACTATGCTGGGAATTATACAATAAAGAGGAATGGCTTTCATTTCATTGTCCAAAAGAACATTTAAAGATCTGTCTTGAACTGCAATGCTATCTATGACAGGATAATATCTCTCTGCATCCAAGGAAATGCAATCTGTACAACTATTACTCAAATGTATGTACCAACCACTAAAGTTCATGATGCAAAAGTTGCAGAATTCTACCGACATATTCAGTCTGAACTTGATCAAACATTTAGTCAAGATGCATCGATAATTATTGGCAATTGGAATGGAAAAGTTGGAAACCAAGAGAAAGGACCAGTTGGAAAATCTGGTCTTGGTGACAGAAATGTAGTTGGAAAATATGGTCTTGGTGATAGAAATGTAACTGGAGATCACATGACAGAATTTCTCAAGACTAGCAACTTGTTCATCACAAATACCTTTTTACAAAAACATAAACAGTGACTATACACATGAACTTCTCCAAATGGGGTACACAGAAATCAAATTGACTATATCTGTGGGAAGAGAAGATAGAGAAGCTCAGTATCAATCGCTATCGCTAAAACCAGGCCAGGGGCTGACTGTGGAACAGGCCATCAATTTCTCATATGTAAGTTCAGGTCTAAGTTGAAGAAAACAAAGAAAATGAAAACAAGTCCACAAGAGCCAAAATATAACCTTGAGTCTATCCCACCTGAATGTTGAGAACATACCAAGAACCGAATTGATGCATAGAACACTAATGACAGAGACCCGATGAGCTGTGGGATACCCTTTCCTAATGAGGAAAACAAAAGTTTTTTTAAAAATATAAAAGAAAAGACTAAAGTGGATGTCTGAAGAGAATCTGAAACTTGCTCTTAATCATAGTGTAGTTAAGGCAAATCAAAGAGTTGAACAAAAAGGCAGCTTGAGAAGAGGAAATAAAATATTATAATAAAATATGCAAAGATGTAGTTTTAGAAAACCAAAAAGAAAGAGTACTCATAGTATATCAAACTGAAAGAACTCAAGAAAAATTAAAGCCTTGAGTTAGAATATTAAAAGATTATATGAGCAAAATTGAGTGATGCAGGAAGCATCAAAAGAAGATGGAATGTTTACCCAGAGTCACTGTACCAAAAAGAACTAGGTTACAATCAACCATTTCACAAGACCTCTTCGAAGTGTTACAAAGCAAGACTGTTACTTTGAGGACTAAGCATTTACAGCCAGAATGCTCCTTTAGAGGCAAGATGGGGAGACTTGGTTTTATAAACTTTAGACATAAAATCAGAAGAGATCAGTCCCTGGAGAAAAACATCATGCTTGGTCAAGTGGAGGGGCAGTGATAAAGAGGAAGCCCCTCAGGATATGGGTGGACACAGTGGCCCCAACAATAGGCTCAAACGGACTGACGATTGCGAAGGTGTCACAAGACTGGGCACTGTTTTATGATTTCGTATATAGCATCTCTATGAGTTGGAACTGACTCGATGAGACCTCACAGCAACAATAACAACAAATACAATGGCAGGGAATGGACAGACACAATGGTAAAGAAAAGACAAAGTAACTGCAATGTTGTAATTAATCAACCAGTAGGTGCCAGACCCATGACTCCAGAGATGAGACTCTCGCCTCCTCTAGAGACTCACAGTCACAGAAAGCCAAAGGGGCAGTTGTACTCTGTGCTACAGGGTTGCTGTGAGTTGGAAATAATGAATGACAGTGAGTTTGGTGTGAGGAGGCTTTTAGGAACCCTGGTGGCACATGTTTATGCTGACCCAAAGGATGGGATTCAAAGCCACCTCAAAGCTCAGAAGGAGCAAAGAAAGTCTAAGTCTGCAAATATTATATCCTAGGAAACCCTACGGGGGTATTTCTATTCTGTCTGCTGTTTTCTACGAGACAGTTGACTCAGTGACATGGAATGTAACAACAACAACAAAAAGTAGGCTTTTATACTCTGCCCATTCTTACTTAAGTTTAATAGCCCAGCTGAGATCTTAGTTTAATGGCAACTACAAGGAGGATATTTCCAAAAGAAAGTTGCAGGGAGGAGGGAAGAGGAATCAGGAATTTGTGTCTTGTCTCCAGTTATCTCCATAATGAACTGATGATTCTTTTTTATATGTCCTATATTAACTTTTCTATTTTGGACATCCTTAAAATGATTAGCATTTTAGACTTTTAGGTTTGAAGTGTGAAGGGTGCTGCTCTTAACTACAGGCCTTGATAGCTACTTATACCTCAGTCATGCAAGGTAGGAACTATCTCAAATTGTCCATCTGTGCTAGTCTAGGTCCTTTAGAGAAACAAATCCACAGAAACTCATATATAAGAAGACAAATGGGTGCATAAGCGAATGTGG
>NW_022103918.1:15379098-15385100 GCF_000313985.2 Echinops telfairi
CTGGCAGGGGTCTCCACATGGCTTCTCCAGCACCCAGGGCTGCATCGGGGTAGGTCCATGTGGTTTCTCAGGGATGTCTTGCAGGAAGTGAGCCTTGCCGGCTGAAGCAGGAACTGGCTAAGACAGCTCCACCCTGGTCCGACCATCACAAAGCAAGAGACCCCAGAACTAGAAAGACGAGGCTCACGGAGCCATTTATCCCTCCGTCCTTCAATTAACCCCACATGTGTTTATCGGCCACATTGGCACAATAAACTAACTACCTCACCATCCATTCTCTATATCTCCTATCCAGAGTATTCATGTTGCTGAATATCCAAGTCTCAGGTGTTAATAGGAGATAATGGCAGAGAATGATAGTTGAAGCGCTTAGAGTAGTTCCATGTGCAGTACAACCTTTGTGATGAAACACTAACTGAATCACATTAAAGTATGAATTCTGGATTATGGTGACTGACTCCCCTAAGAAAGTAGTGTAAAAACACACATGCATATCAACATCACATTATAGCAATCTAATATGTATATATGATAATTGTATAATTATATGTAACTGTGTATCATATATAATTACATGCTGTATAATTATATATTTATGTGTAAACATTACATACACTTTATATATTATAGTACATGCTCTTTAACATTATATGAGGTAAATTATAGGCATAATAACAAATGTAAACTGACAAACATTATTCACTATGAGTGAGGGTCAGCAGTAGAAAAATCAAACTATTTTTGACATGATTTGAAGGTTCGTAGACCTGTAGAACGTAGTAAGGGAAAAGGAAGGGGCTAGAATTGTATGAATTACATCATTTTGCCTGTAAACAAAAATTTAAAATTTGTTTCTTTTACCAGGGGTCCAGAGCTATGTTGATTCCACTTTCCTCATCACAACATCTTAGCAGCAAGGACCACACAACGTTTAGTGGTTACATTTTACACTTTCATAGCAAAAACTCTGTGGGTTTTGATTGCCTAAATCCTTAACTTCCTGTAGCCAGAGGAATACCATGGATTGAATGCTTGGGCCTGAATTACCTCAATCAATCGTCATGAGATAGGGCTGGGTTGGACTGTCCTGATTGGACTAACTTTGATGATAAGAGTGTGATTTATTCCACTAAAAATTCTCATGGGTGTGCTGCACAACCTGGGAAGAATGGAACAAATGTCAAACCATATTTTCAACTACTGTCTTTTCAACATATATAAATATACAACAACTTTATTACTTTGTTAGTTGGATTACAAAAACCACATACATTTAACTCTAAACATATAATGAAAGAGTAGTAACTAAGGATAAGAATCTGACTTCATTTTGCTACTTCTAGCCCTCCCTTTCGTTCTTGCCTCACATCTGGCCATGCCAATAAGAAAGCATGGGTGCTCCCTCCTACATGCCAATGTGAGTTCACCCCTGGATGAGCACTCTCCCCAGTCCCACTCCCAAAGCACCATAACCACCCCTCCACCAACCTATTATCGCAAGCCATTTTTGGACCTGTTTGAGAAGCTTGCCATAGTCATCCTGGAGTGCTTTAATATATGAGCAATCAACTTTTATATCCTTTTGGGCATCTGGAGCATCATCAGTCTTTACATCTGAACCAAGTTGTGGGTGGGTGGGTGGATGTCAGGGGTCAGTCTTGTGAGTGGCTGGAACTGCATATCAACTATGGTTGTGGGGGGCTACACTAGAAGGACTTAGCATAGAGGCCTGGCTAAATGAACTGAGCCCTGCCTCAAAGTCGCCTGCACCCTTGGACTGAGGATTGAGGTATCTGGATGGGGGAGGAAGCAGAGAGTGGCCATCCAGGGCTGTGGAAGTGACAGTCATTGGACCTTGAGGGGAAGTCCTGACTTGGTGAGTGTCCAAAAGTAAGGATCCCAGAATCACTATATATTTAGTACCTCGATGGTCCCCCTTACAGTAATATGACAGGTTTTGATCTGTTGGGAAGGGATCTGCACTTATAGGAATTGATCCAAGAAGTCTCCCCCTGGCACCATTCCCCATACTTAGGGTAAACAGAGATCAATGGACTGGGAGATGGAACTGTGCAGGGCAACAACTCATGGAATGCAGCTCACTGTGGTACTGTACTTGTACAGACTCCTTATACTGACAGTGTCACTGGAAAAATTGTTGATGTTATCAGTGCAATTGCCTTATACCCAAGGGGTGATTGACAATGTTTTGCTTTTTTGTTTCTTATAGGTTTTTGTTTTCCTGCCTTTTGTTTTGTTTGTTTGCTTGTTTGTTTGTTGCTGTTGTTGGTATAGTTGATCTTGCAGGGTTTTGATTCTGTCACAGTACAGCTGCCAAAGTAAACCTGAGTCATGCATATCCCATGGATAAGCAGATGCATTATGGGCTCCCACTTAACTCTAGCCTCAATCCAAGAACAGTTAGTTCTGATCACATGGCCTTGCTTGATACTCATGTTCATGAAATGATCACTGAAGATAGGGGTGCTACAGCAAAGTGTGGTGCCCGGCTAGCAATCAGAATAGTGTCTGGGGTTACAGACTTGTATTAAACAAGCAGTCATCTAAATGAGGAGTCAACTAAGTCCACATGGAAGAAGCACACCAGCAATCCAAAGATGACAATAACAAAATCCAAATACGATGAAGGGAAAAGGATCAGAGCTTAAATTGTGTACGCCCTATTTGTGGAAGCCTATGAGGGGCACTGGAAACACCAAACCCATCTTCAGAGTATCTGGTCAGAAGGAGCCGCTGGGAGATATGCTCCAGCCAAAGGCAAGAGTTGTGAACAGTCTCACAATCAGGCAGAGATCAATGTAATCTTAATTATACTGAATCAAACATGGTGCTTGTCCAGTTGACCTCTGGAAAGACATGCTCTGAAATTGTTCTTGGTAAAAGTATCTCTTAGTTGTTCGATAACAAATTTCTTCCCTGCCTTCTGGAATGTTTATGGGGGTCTTCTCCCTCTCACGAATTGTTTCTAATTTTGTCTTTACACTAATATAATCTTATCCTTACTACCTTAGTGCAGTTAGATTTTTTTGTTTTCTGTTGGGGTTCTCAGCAGTAAAGCACAGGAGGAGCAGAAGTATAATGATAACTCGATACAAGGTGCTATAGGGAATGCATGGGTGGAGGATGGGATGGGTGATAGGGATGGAAAGGGGATTTTGTGAGTATATAATGAAGGCAGGAGGGGGAGGGAGCACTAGAACTGACCTTGATTGCATAACCCATATTGAAGGTAATTTAATAGGGGGTGGGAGTGGGGAGGAATACTTGTGGTGGTCATTGTGAATTTCCCTTGATATGATTGGATGATTGAACTACTCAATTGTATGATATGTAAATTATGTGCCAATAAAACTGTTGGACAAAAAAGATTTACAGTCTAAAATAACCATAGGGACAGTTCTACTCTGTCCTATAAGGTTGCTATGAATCAGAATTGACTAGACGACAGTGAAACACTGAGAGAGGAGCTACACATACAACAATAACAAGTCATACAAGATGGTTTATAGGAAGTACTCTGAAAACAGAATCCCATTTCAGAGGAGATGAAAGATACAGTGGAGTAACTAGAACACTCATAGGTGGCTGGTGAGGATGTTAACTGGTACATTCACATTCTCAAAAGTTAAAACAGAATTACCATATGGTCCAGCAATTCTACTTCTGCGGAATGGAAGCATATATTTACAAAAACAACGGGCCAGAATGTTCACAGCAGCATTATTCACACTAGCCAAAAAAAGAACTAATTCAAATATCTTTCAATTGATGAATGGATAAATGAAGCTTAAAAAAGTTGAAGAGATTGAAGAAGCCAGTCACAGAAGACTACATATTATATGATTTCATTTGCACGAAATTTTCAGAATAGGCAAATCTACAAACACACAAAATAAATTAGTGGTTGCCTAAGGCTGGGAGGATAGAAGGAATGAGTGGTGACTGCTAAAATGGACTGTGGTGATGATTGCATAACCCTATGATCATAATAAAAGCCATTGAATTGTATACTTCAAAAAAAGGGCTCTGAGGAGGAGAGAAGGATTTTATGGAGGTAGAAGGATTTGGGTTCATTCATAGACAAGATGTATGAAAAGCAGAGGTGGGGTGTTGCAGTGAATAAATAGTTAGGTCTGTGTACTGGCCAGACCTAACTTTGAATCAAGCTGTCATTTGGTTTAGTTACTTTTCTCAAGTCTGGATCTTCAACTAAAAAGTGAACACATTAATGTATCTATTTGCAGAATCATTGTGTTAGCTACATATTAGTTAGCTTAGTGCCAGATGCATAGGGAATACTAAATAAAGGTTAGTTTCTTCTACCATTATAAATCTGTTTAATATTAAGTATTAGATAATATGAAACAGATGTGAGCATGTAGACATTTCAGTGAAAGTGCAGACAATCATCTGAAATTGCAGACACTCAGCTGAAATTTCCAGGAATAAGAGATATGAGAGACAACATGATATAAAAGCACTTACATTCACTAGAAGATGTTTTAGATCGCTGGATATATAAAAGCAAATGAACAGTCTTCCTTGAATTAGTGTGCAAGTAGACAGGTAACAGATACCTTAACGAAGTACCATATTTTCTATAATAGGAATGTTTGCTCTGTACACAGGAAGGAGATGGGGAGGGAGGGTGTAGGAGAGGTAACATTTGTGCTTAATACTGAAATTGTGTATTTGCATTTGAGCCTATATTTATTGAAGGGCTGTCAGGATTATTTGATGATATTTTCTAATACCTAGTGTAAATTTTTAGAGTTTGGACTCAATGGAAAGATGAGAAAACTAATTAAAAATGTGTAAAATGTGATAGCATCCTACTACACAATGAAGGTGACTATGCCAGAGACTTCTGTTCAAAGTCCCAGGTCACTTCTCTTTCTTCCTCACTAGACTGGCAGCTCCTTGTAGGTATCTTTCAAGTGGTACCTTCTTCACCCTAGAATGGTCAGAACTTGGTCTAGTACTAGGTATATAGTTATATAGTGAATAATACTCAATGCCGGTGAGTTAATTCCAACTCACAGTGATCCTATAGGACAGGATAGAACTGCCCCTTTTGGTTTCTGAGAATGTTCCTCCAGAGTAGAAAGCCTCAACTTTCTCCTGAGAGGAGCTGATGGTTTCAAACTGCCTACCTTGTGGTTAACAACAGCCCATTGTGTAACCACTATGATAAGAGGGCTCCTTTTTTTTGCAACACTTGGATGGCCTGTATAAACTGCTGTGATCTAGAGATGAGATAAAAACAAAAGTAATTCTCGAGTAGAGTTCTTTGATTTATGATACAAAGGTAATGCCGAGGTATGGCTCTTGGCTTCGATGCATCCAGTGATTATTAGCTCAGATATTTGAAACTGAGATTGAGCGATTGTCTAATCAGCAAATGTTTCTTGAGCACGTATTATCTTGGCCAGCTCCAGTTTTTATAGAATGCGTAGTGAGGTGACGAGACTAGGTGGGCATTTCCCTCAGGAACAACCTTGACAGTCCTACATGGGAGGGCCATGTTGGGGATGGTGTTCTCTGCATTGGCTAGACAAAGAACAAATTCTCCTTCAAGAGGAAGCGAGCAATAACTAACAAGAGGTAGGTGCTGGGAGTAGTCAATGGAGACCAGGCCACTTTGCAGAGGGCAGTCTTTTGAAGACCACACAAACCTTCAGAGGGGCCAGGGCTCTCAGCTCCCGCCTCTGCACGGGGCCACGTGACACCCGTGTTTACGTTGAGTGACAAGCGCGGAGGTGGGCGGGCTTTGGCGGATATCAACTTCCGGGGGCAGAGGTGCCCGAGGCAGGGTGGTGCGTGGGCTACGCCAACTCGGGTGCCTGGGGCCGTGGTCTCCCCCACCGGCGTGGGGTCGTGCCCTGGGGTCCCGAGCGGGTCTGTGCGCTGGGAGGGAGCCTCACCTGGCCGCACAGGTGAGCGGCGGTGCTGCGCGGCGGCGGGCGAGTGCGGGGAGCAGG
>NW_022103918.1:15385261-15423290 GCF_000313985.2 Echinops telfairi
CCCTTAGTCCCTCCCACGGCCGAGCCGGCAGCTCCGGGGGCGTGACCGCGCGCAGGCCCGGAACCCGCTCCGCAGGGCGCGGTGAGGGCACCTGCTGCTTGCTCCGGTCCAGGGCGGCGTTTCCCGAACGTGAACGTTCGTGCGCACACGTGTTTCCCGGACCCCAAAGCCTCCCACCGAACGGAGCTTTGGCTCTTCGCCGGTCCACCTGGGACACTTCTTTAGAGCATCCGGAAGCCACGTTACTGTAGTTTCTTTGGGCTACTTGCTGCAATAAAAGTGGCATTTCCGGGGTTCGGGCAAAAGCTGATTTTGCCAAATGCTTTATCCCCCCAATACACCCCCCGCCCCCCACAAGAGAGCTGTGTCATCATCAGCCCATTTTCCCGGATGAAAGCTTCCTACCTGAAACCTACGTTGGCTTCACTTTAAGGAGTGACAACTCTATTAAAAGCAGCTCTGAGTGGGTTTGTTTTTTTTGTAGACGAGTGCTGGTGGTCCTCTCGCTCGCTTCCTGACTAGAGCCGGGCAGAGCCCGATTTCCTGGAGGGTAAAGGCTTGGCCACAGCTTCAGGTGACTCAGCAGCCCCTAAGGGATTCCAACACCGCTTCCCTCCCCCTCTCAACTGTGTGGATGCTGATGCCGCTTTCCAAATATTTATCCAGGCGGTATTTGGATAATGGCGTTAGGAAATAGTTTGCACGTTGCATGATGGAGTGATAGAGGTGGGGTGACATTTCTTTTTTTTATTTTTTATTAAAAGATCATTTTATTGGGGGCTCTTACAGCTCTTATAATAACCCATACATCAGACATTTCTCTTCACTGGGATGGGCCCACATTTCACACGACAATTTAAGGCAGCTTTTAGTTGTGTAGGGTGACAGAGACTGACCCTTATTTCACTGTGTTTTCTGTCAACAGAGAGCTCAACACTTCTAATAGCTCATTTGTTCTCTATTATAATGTATGCTGCATGGAGGGAGTTGATTGTATTGTACAATCAACAACTACTTGTTTGGTAAATGGAGCAAGGAAGATGCTAGGGACAGCGCACCTGTGAAGTGCGACTGTTGGTGGTGATGTGCATTGTGTGTTAGGGAATTGCCCTGGTTACAAAGTTTAGTATCCTCCAGGCTGGCTAGGAGGTTGTTCTGTGGGCTGGGAAGTCTTATTATGAACTTGTTTCTTAGCAACTGTACTAGCCAAATGGAATAAACATAAGGATAAAACAAAGTGATGAAAGTTACAACTTACCTCTTAACTTTTATTAAATTTCCATTTATCTTGTCCAAATGTATCTTCTTACTGAATGATCAGTTCAAAACCTGGGAACGCTTTTTGTTTGTTTTGTTTAAAAACATACTAGGCAAAAAGAAATTGCAGAAAGTCTTCAAAGAGAGACATCACTTGTGTGTGTGTGGATAAAATCTTAAAAAGGAAATAAGAAAAAGTTGGTTACCAGTTAGCTGGTCTGGATCTTCAATGGAAAAATTAGAATTTACCAAAAGGCACATGTTGTACCCTAGCTATAGATGGACAGTTTGTGAAGTACTCATGTATATAGGATTGTTATGATAAATGAAAGCTATTTCAGAGTGTATTATTTTTCTCCTTGTAGCAGAAGCATGGGATGAGCAAGGCTAAGCTGCGTGGGTGGGTCAGATTGTCCCCGTCTAGTAAAGTGAAAGAGGCATGCTTAGGAAGTTGTTTCCACATTTCTGCTCATGCTCGCAGTGCTTATGCATTAATCTGTCCCTTGTGACTTCATTTTTCTAGAACGCTCCACATGTTCTTGTATCTGAACAATGAGAATGTGAAAAAGGTTACTCTCTTTCGATGAACTTTCCATAGCAATCTGTTCTTGTTGACTAATGGTACATTAAGGGTCAGATTTGTGTGGTGGTTGGACTTGGGCTGCCATCTGCAAGGCCAGCAATCCCACACCATCAGGATGGGGCTCTCTCCTCCCGTAAGAAGCTACAGTCTCAGAAACCCACAGGGATCGTTCCAGCTTGTCCCGCAGGGCAAACAAAATGGGTTTAAGCCAGTCTCTGTGCTCAGTGGCCGGTTGCTGACAAGTTCTCACAGTAACTGTCTTGTTAGGATTGAGCAAAGAGGATACTAGGTTAGCATGCTTTCAAAAAAAAAAAAAAATCCCCAAACAAAACAGGCCTCATCAAAACAATCGCTACAGAAGGGATCTGCTGGCCAGAAATGCAGCTAAAGAAATTACAGCTATTTTTCTTGGATTACAAAGGGATACGCTCCCTAGATTTTCTCCAAGGATACAGGAAACTTCATTGGTGAGAAAAAGGCCAATGAGTTTGCATGAGGAATTTTTTCCCCCAATGATAACAGTCTACTTCAAAGGTACTATAGGTGGTTCTACAAGAATTTTTTTTTTTTAAGAAAAGCTTAATCCATCCACCCTACAGCCCTGATCTTCTTCAGATACTTTTTTGTTCCTAAAACTAAAAATTATATATATGCACACATATATTGAAAATGAACATAACTTTAGTCCTTGATGGATGCCAGAATGGTGATGTAAATCGAAACATGTAGAATTTTCCAGGGAAAGGTTTTAAGAGATGGCAACTCCAACTTTAGAAGTGTATAGCTCTAGATGTTGAGAAACAATAGCTTCACAATCTGGTAGTTTTGTTTTAAAAGGGTTCCATGATTGGTAGCGATATTTTTTGGCTTACCCATATATCTAGGAGAGATTCTTGGATCATGTGGCATGTTTATGCTTACCTTTCCAAGAAATTGACTAAACTATTTCCAAGGTAGCTCTATCATTTTGCATTCCCATCATTAATGTTTGGCAGTTCTAGTTACTTCATATTCTAGTACACTTGTCATTTTATTATTGATTTTAGCTATTCTAATAGATATTTGGAAGACCTGGAAATCTGCTATAGCCTGAAAAACCCTTTTGGGGCAGTATTACTGGCACATGGTGCTTCTGACTCAACAACACCCAACACAAGTAGACATTTGTGGATTTGGGGGACGTTGGTGGTGCTGTGGTACACTTTCTACATTCCTTGCAAGAGACCCAGGCTTGACTTTATCCAGTGCACTCTCACAACAGGGGGCTTTCTGGTCCACAGAGGCAGAGAGCAAGGTTCCTCATGGCCCAGAGGGTGAGGACCACAGAGTGATTTGGCTGCTGTGCACCAAGGATGTATCTGGAATGTTTTATGATCCTGACTTGTGGTAACTTGTTATCTTCCAGCTTTTCTCTTTTTTCAAAATTGTTTCTAGTATCATAGCTATTTTTCATTTCTATACAATCAGCTTATCTTTTATATTGACCTTGTATTTTGAACTTCGGTCAACTCACCCTATAGTTCTTCTAGCTTTTGCAGATTCATGAGATTTTCTCTATAGACATGCATGTCGCCCAACAATGCATGATTTTAATTCACATTTTCTTTATTTGTTTATTTTTTGCTCATTTTGTTTCATTGCACTAGTTATTACTTGTGGGGGAAAGGGCAGCCCCCCACAACAAATCATGGGTTCAGTAAGCACAATTGTGTGGTTAAGATACATAAAGATTATAATAAAGTCATAGAGAGCATGAGAGAGAGAGGAGAAATTGAGATAATGGAGTCAGACACATTTTTAAAAAATCATTTTATTAGGGGCTCATACAATTCTTATCACAATCCATGCATACGTCAATTTTGTGAAACACATTTGTACATTCATTGCCCTCATCCTTAAAACATTTGCTCTGCACCTAAGCCCCTGGCATCTGCTCATTTTTTCCCCTCCCTCCCTACTCCCCCCTCCCTCATGAACCCTTGACAATTTATAAATTATTATTTTGTCATCTCTTGCACTGTCCGACATCTCCCTTTACCCACTTTTCTGTTGTCCGTCCCCCAGGGAGGGGGTTATATGTAGATCCTTGTAATCGGTTCCCCCTTTCCAACTTACCCTCCCTCCACCCTCCCAGTAATGCCACTCACACCACTGGTCCTGAAGGGATCATCCGCCCTGGATTCCTTGTGTTTCCAGTTCCTATCTGTATTAGTTTACATCCTTTGGTCTAGCCAGATTTGTAAGGTAGAATTGGGATCATGATAGTTGGGGGGAGGATGCGGAGGGGGAGGAAGCATTTAGGAAGTAGAGGAAAGTTGTATGTTTCATCGTTGCTACATTGCACCCTGACTGGTTGGTCTCCTCCCCGAGACCCTTCTGTAAGGCGATGTCCAATTGCCTACAGATGGGCTTTGGGTCTCCACTCTGCACTGCCCGCCTCATTCACAATGATATGATTTTTTGTTCTGATGATGCCTGATAACTGATCCCTTCGACATCTCATGATTGCACAAGCTGGTGTGCCTCTTCCATGTGGGCTTTGTTGTTTCTGAGCTAGATGGCCGCTTGTTTACCTTCAAGCCTTTAAGATCCCAGATGCTATATCATTTGATAGCGGCACACCATCAGCTTTCTTTACCACATTTGCTTATTCACCCGCTTTGTTTTCAGTGATTGTGTCAGGAAGGTGAGCATCATAGAATGCCAGTTTAATGGAACAAAGTATTCTTGCATTGAGGGAGTACATGAGTGGAGGACCAATGTCCATCTGCTACCTTAATACTAAACCTATAAATATAGGCACATAGATCTATTTCCCTATCCTCATATAAATATATTTACATATGTACATGCTTTTATTTAGACCTCTCTTTATGCCCTTTGCTGGAGTCAGACACAATTCATGGTAGCATGCTCACCTCCTGGATGGCCATGAACTTACCAGCCAGGTCCGCGCACAGTGTGGGCGAAGGTGAGGTGGGGAGGACAGCTGGCAGGAGCCCAGTTTATTGCTAACTAAGGGTTATATCTACTTAGGAGGGCGTGATTACAGGTAAACACACGTCACAGGAAGGGGCAGCAGACATACAAGCAACAGGAGGGGAATATATACAATGGGCATAGGTGTAACAAAGAGGATGAGCTAGCGGTGTACATATGATAGGAAGGGGAGGGACTAGGGGTATACATGTGACAAGAAGGGCGGACCCTAGATTCATGATGGAGGCCTAACCTTGGTCACCCTTGGGTGGACATGACCTCTATGGGGTCTCTTACAAGGAAACAGTCAACTACTATCCTTATCAGAAGGGAGTAGGTCCTACTTGTGGGATAAACAGTGGTGTCTGCTTGCTTTGGATGGCTGATAACCCTTAGGGAGAATAACCCCTGACCCACTTCTGTTGACCTCCAAGTGTATAGTCATCTGCCACGCGTAGCAAGCAGCTAAGTTTGGCGTATATTTGGGGGAGACAACTTGGGGGAGATATTTCTGTTTCCCACAATTACTTCTATATGATTTTGAATAACACTAGTTAGAGCAGACACCCTTATCTGTCCTTCATGTAAGCAGGGAAGCTGGGGAGGTCTGTTAACTGTTGTGGTTTTTTGTGATACTTTTAAAACCAGATTGAGGATATTCTCTGTAAATCTTAGTTTGCTAAGGCTTTTTGTTTGCTTATTTGTTTTTAAGTGAGTGGATGCTGTGTGTTGTTGATTGTAAAAATTATGTTTGACAATAGTAAGATTCTTTTTGAGAAATAAAGAATCCTGAAGAACAAGACAAAAAAGAAATCACCCTTATTTCCATTCATCGGTGATAACTCCTAAGATTTTGGTGATTTTGGTGATTTTTTTTATGTTGCTTACATATTTTTAGGAATTGCAAATGAGTCATGCATAGCCTAATGTCCATGATCTACCAAACCAAACTCACTGCCATTGAGTCAATTCTGACTCATAGTGACCATACAAGGCAGGGTAGAGCTACCCTGGGGGTTTCCAGAATGTAAATCTTTATGGGAGTAGAAAACCTCATTTTTCTTCCTGGAACAGCTCGTGGTTTGCAGGCCAATGAATTACCTACTGTACCTCTTCGGGCTATGTCATGCTCATAATATGTTAAGTGAATTAGGATTTTATGTGATTTGGATGTGTGAACACTGTATAGTCTGGTCCTCCTTTCTCTTTTATCTTTTCCCCCCTGACTTCCTCTTACTATATATTGCCTTCCCTTCACCCCACTTAGCACTTGTCTACCCTTCAGCCTGTGACATCTCTCCTTTTTCTCCAACCCTAATCACCGTTACAAAATGTGAAAATCTTTTCTTTTTATAGTAGTGGGCTCACACAATATTTTTCCTTTGTGATCGATTAATTTCACTCACCCTAATGCCTTCCATAGTCATCGATGTTATGGTGTGTTTTGCAGATTGATTGTTATTTTACATGGTGTAGTACCCTGTTTCCCCCAAAATAAGACAGTGTCTTATATTAATTTTTGGTCCCAAAGATGCACTACGTCTTATTTTCAAGGGATGTCTTATTTTTCCATGAAGAAGAACACGGTATACATTTATTGTTTATTGTTTTATTAAGAGAGACCTCGCACTTCATCTCTGCTTTGGTTGCACTGGGGCCAACAGTGAGCTGCATGGTGACACCTGCTGCTACAGTCCAGAGTCCAGAGTTATGGTAGCTTCAGGGGCCCTTATTTTCAGGGAAGTCTTATTTTCGGGGGGATGCCTTATATTTCAGCGAGAGGCAAAACTGTAAGTAGGTCTTATTTTCGGGGGATGTCTTACTTTCGGGGAAACAGGGTAGTATGTTATATGTATGGGCCACGATTTATTTGTACCCATTCTTCTACTGATGGGCATTAGGTTATTTCCATCTTCTTGCTCCTGTGAAAGTGATGTGATGAACGTGTGTGTGCATGTGTCTTTTAGTATTATATCTATTAGTATTATGACTCAAATCTGGGAGATATGTATGTATATACATGTAGTATATATAAACACACATATATGTGTGTGTATCTTTGTCCTTCAGCATCTTGAACAAGCTTGTGTGACTTAGTAGTGATTGCCATTGTGCTGTAAGGGATTCACTTTTATGTTTGATATGAATTATTTAATATGGTCCTTGTAATCATAGTTTATATAACTCCTGCCAAAGGACTAGGTGGGACTATGTAAATGAGGTTTTTAGAACCCTACAAAAGGATTAGACAGATTTCTAATAATACATTTAAGGTACCTGACACCCTTGTGTTGGTAGGACCATGTAAACTGGGTATATAGACCCCTAATGAGGGAATTGGTAAATTTTGTCATCGCCAGGCTTAAAAGGAGCCATCTTACAGGTGGAATGGGGAACTACTTCCACGAAGAGGCAAAGATGGGAAGGGAATATGTGCTGTGACTTGGGGTTCCTGTGATAGTTATTTACAGGAGACAGAGACCTGGAACCTCAGAGACAGTAAGAGATGGTAAGAGCTGTGGTAGAGAAATAGTAGTAGCTACGGGAGCAGAATCAGGAGACAGGCAATGATGGGCTGGCTGGCCCACAGAGTGGGAAAGTTGAGTACCTTTGGGCAGGAGGCTTACTGGAAGCGTAGGGATCCTCTGGGCATGTGACAGAGCCAAAGAGCTTTGTGCCACTTTCCCTAACGGCAGAGGCTGGGGGATCATGGGACTGTGAGGCCTGGGACGAGACAGAGGTGTGCTTGCAGGCACAGTGAAGAAGAACTGTCCTGATTGAAGAATAGCTTGGGGAATTTTTCTTTACTCTTGAGGATCACCGTGATTGTCCAGTGTAATGCCTGAATCACATTACTGGTTTTCCATCTTCATATTATTTTATAACTTTTTATTTCACTTACAGATCTATACGTCTCCTTGCTTCTGGCTGCTGGTATCACCAGCTGTGGTTCTGTACATTTAGGAGCCATGATGGATTTCACAGTAGTGTTTTTGAAAGAAAACGAAACAAACAGTGCTGCATTTATTAGATGCTTAATGCATGAGATTGGATGTTGCTGCCAACAGTTGGCATACTCAGTTATATGATAAAATTTTTAGAAAGACAGTATAGTGCTTGCATAAACTGGTAACAGGCATTTATTATGACTGTCAAGACATGTGCATGATAGGTTACATAGGCATGGTGGCATTTTGCTCTTGGCTATGCAGCTGCTTTGCATACAAGAGATGTGAGATTCATGAGTGGCATGTAGGAAGTGTTTGTGCCTTCTATGTCTTATGCTCAAATCAAAATAACTGGACTTTTATTATAATCTTATGGGGCCACAGACATATATGTGGTTGAATATTGTCTTAATGGGTGATAGGCAGTGCATGACTGTGGCCTTACTGCCTAACGAGTCATTTGGAGAACTTGACTTGGAGTGGGTATGGGCTATTGTGTCCATAGATATTTGCATAATGGTTTTCTTATTCTGAGGTACTATTATAATCTTTGTGGCTAACTGAGACTTTTCCTTTTGTTGATTCCTAAAATGTGGTTATCACTCAAAGTGTATGGACATTTTTCAAGTTCTTAATATACAAACTATCGATATAATAATCATAAACAACATTATGAAGAGTGGAAATTCCAGACTACTTAATGTGTTCATGCAGAACCTGCACATTAATCAGAAGCCAGTTCTTCAAATAGATCAAAGGGATACTGTGCAGCTTACAGTTGGAGAAGGTTCTTTCAGTTGTTTTCTTCCTTTTGTATGTTGAACAAGTAACCTGAGAACCTGCATTATAGGAAGCAGTGCATCAGGACTAGAGGAAAATTCATGAACAACCTGCCACATGCAGATGACACACTCTTGCTTACAGAAAATGAAGGTAATTTGCAGTACTTAATGAGGAAGATCAGAGACTACCGGATATTCAGAATGGATTATGCCTCAGCAAAAAGAAATTGAAAGGTCTCACAACTGGACTAAAAACAACATCATGATAAAGAGGGAAAAATAAGTTGAAGTGGTCAGTGATTTATTTCTACTTGTATTAATGGTCATTGATCATGTGTTCATCTGTCACTAAATCAAAAAGAGTAGTGGGCAAATTTGTAGCAATTGACCTCTATAAGGTTTTGAAAAGCATGGATGTCACTTTGCTGAGGAAGGTGCACCTGACCATAGTATGGTGTGGTCAGTCACTTCGTAGGCATGCCAAAACTGAACAGTGAAAATGGAAGACAGAAGAATCGCCATAGTTGAAGTGTGTTGGTAAAGAATAAGGAATGTAAGAATGTAACATGGGTGTGGTAGTTACAATATCTGGTGTCAATTTGAGGATTAAGAGTGTAGGGGTGGAATCTAGTCTGTCAATTGGATCATAGCCAATGAGGCCTCTTTGTGGGCATGGCCTTCTTCTGAAAATTCTGGGAACTCCTGTAATTTCCTCCTTGGAAGGCGGGAAAGTCTCTTTCTCTGCTCACTCCTTGGGAGACATTGCAGCTGACAAAAACTCATGGAACTATGCTTGTGCCCTGAACTGGAGAAGCCACATGGACCTACCATACCTCTGGAGCCAGAGAAGCCACGTGGAGACCCCTGCCAGTGCTGAGATGCTTACAACACCACTGCATCCAGAAGACTTCCCACCCACTGACCTGTGATCTTCCTGCATTTGGTGTCATTGCATGTGTTTTGCGAGTCTGAAGAGGACTTTATAGATCGGAATCAGACATATTATGGACTTGATCTGGACTGGGCTGGGTTGTTTTCTCAATATTCAATTGCTCTTGTATGTAAACCTCTTTCTTATTCACATATGTTTCTCTAGTCTACCTGGACTAACACAGTGGGCTATCAAAAAATTAACAAATCAGGCTTAGAAGAAATATAACCAGAATTATTTGTAGAAGGAATTTGCTTTACTTACTTTGGATAGACCAAAGCTAATAAAGGTTCAACAGAATTGATAAATTACAGAGTTAACAGCAATGAAGGAAATTGCTAGTGAGATAGAGTGATCCAATGGCCATCACAGGAATTAAACATTCCAGTGATTTTGAAGTTGCCACAAGACCAGACAGCATTTTGTTCTGTTGTACAGTAGGTAGCCATGAGCTGGAACAGACTCAATGACAATGAAAAATAGCAAGAGTATACATTACCTCATTATGCCATTTGTTATTCTTAGAATTTGTCCTCAGATTATCCTAACACAGTGCCATGAAATAGATTCCGACATAGTGACCAAGTACAGTATTGCTGAGGCTATAAATCTTTATGGGAGCAAATAAACTTCTCTTTCTCTCTTGGAGAACTGGTGAATTTGAACCACCAACCTTGTGGTTATCAGTCTCATGCCTATTTGATAATGCCACTAGGGCTTGTTTATAGCTAGCTAGTGTAAGAAATTATGGAGCAAAATGTTGTGAATTTGATTGACTTTTGGGTATCACTTTTAAAGTAGAATCCTAGATTTCGGAAGCTCAGAGTTCTGTATATTTCATCAGGCTTAAACCATTTATTTTGTAGTTTTAGCATCTGACTGTAGAAAAAAACAACAACAAAAATCCTCTTCTATCATTGCATTGTTTTTGGTCACAGATCTAGAGTGCCTAGTGCATTCTGTGTAATGTAAAAGACCACTCATCTTCTGATGTTGAAAAGAACTTTGGAAATTTCTGTCTCAAGCGTCGTTCAAAGCCCTTTTATGTATATTGTTTCATTAAATTCCAGCCATCATCCTTTGAGGGAAAGCAGACTTCTTTTTTATTTCACACCCATAGAATCTGAGACTCAGAAGTGAGGACATTTCTACAAGGTTGTATTACTAGTAAGTAGTGGAGCTGGGGTTTGATCACAAGTTGGCTACATAGTCACTATTGAATTTTTTAAAGCATTTTTTCATTAAAATTAATAGTATGCTTATTGTAAATCTTTTCAACTCAATTCCCAGAATATACTTATCAAGCACATGAATAAATCATGTAGGGAAACATGAATACTTCTAAAATGTTTACCTTATTAACATGTCTTTATTGAACTACAGGCTGTATACCACTCTCCACTGTTAAATCCTCAACAAGGGCCATAGTGATAATTGCTAGTGGGACTGTGGCCTAGGCGTTAGACTAGGAGCCACATGTTGGCTGTTCCAATATACCAGCAGGACTGTGGGAGAGAGATGAGGTGGTCTGCTACTGTAAAGATTTATAGGCGTGGAAACCCTATGGAACGTTTCTTTTTGTCATAGAGGTTTGCTATGAATGGGAATTGACATCAGTGGGTTTTGTTTTGTTTGGATATGCCATAGAAACCTACTTAAAGAATTAGGAGCACATTTGTTGTCTACTAGCAGAGGACATTTACTTTCCTTAGAAATGACAAAGATTTTTCAACTGCAGATTTAAAAAGATACGGATAATGTTAGCAATTTAAAAATGGGACATGCTATGATCCTGTTAAAACAGTTTGTTTTCTTGGAAGGTCATGTACATTTTTTGCATGTTCTATTCCGACACAGACTATGTGAGTGAAATAACTACTATTCTGTATAATGCAAAGTCAAGTCTACCTCTGGTATTCGGAGAAGATTAATTTTATTCGTCCTTCACCATTCTTGCTCACCATGCACCATCTATATCTCCTACTCAAAGTGGCCTAGGTTATAGTGAGACTAGTGAAACTGCCTTTTATACTGTGCTAAGCCCTGTGACAAGAGAGTGCGTCTACAGTATCACTTAAAGTTGCTTTACTTTCATACGAGAATTCAGAACTTGCACAAGCGTAGTAAAGATAGAATTATAAGATTATGTAAAATCCGTTAACCCATGAATATGCTTCCTTGATAGATGTGGACTTACATGAATATTACTAAAAGACTATATGCTTAGGCCTCAATACAAAAGGTGATTGAAAACCACATTAAATATCATTATCTTAATTATGAATTTAATTAAGACAACTTAAATGAGGCTATATATTTTATTCCCAGTTTGCATGAACTGGGCATGAAAACAGTGAAAATAACCCTATTGAAAGCTGCAAGGCATTAAACGGGCCACCCTGAATGAAGAGTAGATAAAAGGATGATTGTTTTCCTACTTTGCTGAATAGGAAGGAAATTTAATAACTGACGATAGTTTTCATGAAGAATTTAGGTATTTTAAGTTCTCTAGCCAGTTATGCAGAATAAACACTTCACGCGACTTACTTCTGTTTCCATGAATGAAGAGGGACATGAAAGGATGACATAGAAGAGGTGAAGAAAAACAAGGAAGGTGCTGTCAGCCATCCAAACTGATGAGTTTGAAAATGTTTCCAAGAATGAAATCGCAGATTTGACAAGTGTATTAAGTGTAATGGAGAGTACTTTGAAGGTTATAAGGTTGTTTTGTAAAAATAAAAAGTAAATAACGTAGCTTTGAAAAAAATCCATTTTTTTTTCTGACCCCCTTGTATGTTGGTATGCTTGATGGTCTCTCACAATTCTCTGAAACTCTGTTCAGGTTTTGTTGTAATCTTTCCTTTCCCTCAGAATAATTTAAGTCAGTTAAAGAAGTCTAGACATAGTGAGCCTGGGAGCGTAGAGGGCTGCTTGTTGGGCTGCTAATCACAAGGTCCACAGGTCAAAAACGCCAGCCCTCAGGGGCTGTCTTGGAAACACATAGGGACACTTCTACTCTGACCTGTCGGGTTGCTGTGAATCAGAATCCACTCCGTGGCAATGAGTTTGCTTTGCTTTTTTTTTTTGAGACACAGAATAAGGAGCCTGGTTCTCACAACTCCCCACTCCCATCCCCACACCCCAGCCCAGTCTTTTGGCCATTGAGAATAGTATTGTTATAAACATTTGTGTATAGGTATTTGAGTACTTATTGTCAGTCTATGGGAGTGGAATTGCTAGGTTCTGTGGTGTCTTAGAGTTCTGTGGTAGTTATATCATCTGTTGTCAAACTGAGAGGATTATGAGTGAAAGGTCAAAGTTTACCCTGTCAGTCAGGCAGCAGCTTGATGACCTCATTTGGAAGTGCTAAGGAGATAAATCGCTCGCTGGAGGCAGGACGCAGGCTCACTCTCTGGGAGATATTGTAGCTGATAAGATACATGGAACTACACTAGTGCCTTGAACTGGAGGACCCCTGCTAGTGCTGAAATGCTTACAATGCCACTGGGTCCACAAGACTTCCCACCCACTGGCCTGTGATCTCCCTGTATTTGGTGCCATTGCATGTGTTTTGTGAGTCTGAAGAGGATTTTATAGATTGGTATCGGACATAGGGGCTAATATTGGACTTAACGACTTGATCTGGACTGGACTGGGATTTTTTTTTTCCAATACTCAATTGCTCTTGTATACAAAGCTCTTTCTTATACACATATGAGTATCTATAAATTCTGTTTCTCCAGTCTACCTGGACTAACACAAGTTCTGTAGAGAAGTAAAATCAATGTGTTTGTGTGTGTGTGACATATTGTGTGTGTATCTGTATATATATACACACACACACATAACATTTTAAAAGTTTATATAAAATTCCAATATCCTTTGGTTTCATTTTCTGTGAACTGTTTGAAATCCCTTTGTGCGTGTATCTGTGTAAAAGGGAGAGAGAGAGAAGTGGAGTAGTGATTTTTCTCAGGGATGTTGGTCATATGGTGTGAGGGCTGACGAGTCCCAAATCTGAGTTAGGTGTCAGCCTGGAGGCTTCTCCTCAACCACATGGTTGCAGGGACTTGTGAGGAACAGAAAGATTTCTCTTAAGTTGTCTCCCCAAAATATATGCCAGATTTACCTTGAGAATGATTGTTCACGAGGCAGCGAAAGTAGGTCAGAGGTTATTCTCCCTAACATCAGCCATCTAGACTATTAGTCTGACTCACCCTAAATAAGACCCACTCCCTTCTGATAAGGATAGTGGTTGTCTGTTTACTTGCAGGAGATTAGAGAGGGCAAACCCGCCCAAGGATGACCATGGTTAGATAGTCATTATCAGCTGTCTAGATCAAGCAGACACCACTCTTTATCCCACAACAAATGTGGGCACACCCCTAGGTCATCCCCCTCCTATTGATTGTATTGCCTATGTCGCTACCCCTCCCTGTGACTTAGGTTATTGTCTGTTATCAGAAGACTTGCATGTCTCCCAGAATAGTAATTGTCTGTTTTATTGTATGAGACACCAGAGTGATCAAACTTGTTCAAGAATGAAATGTATTGCCCCTTTCTATGATGTATGACTCTGTAATCAGATCCCCTTAAAGTGATATGATGCGTGGTTAGCAATAAATAATGAGGCTCCCTGGTTCTCGGGAGGGTGGCTGGGGGTGGCTGCACCCGAAAGAGAGGAGGCTCCTGCTCTGGCGGCTGGGTTCCCCTCCGAGGACCATCAAGTGGGGCTGAGGTGAGCAATGCTACCATGAATTGCGTCTGACTCCATTACTTGACTCAATCCTTTACCTCTCATGCTCTCTATGACTTTACTATAATCTCTACTTATTATCGCTGTACAATTGCGCCTACCAAACCTGTGATGTTTTGTGGGGTTCACTCTTCCCGTTAACCCCACAGGGACTGACAAGCCCCCAATGAGAAGATTTCGGGGTAGCAGAAGCTTAGAATCTTAAAATCAGGTTACCGGTATATGGCAGATGATTGTCTCAAAGAGCTGCAGAAATTGGCCATTGGCAGAATTGGCAGGTCAGATAATACTGGTTCAAGTCCCAAGGCCTGGAGGACAAATGATGAGGAGCCAGATGTGGGATTCAGAGCAAAAGGAGTGCCTTACCAGAGCATCCGTAGATATATTGGAAGCAGGCCACACCCAAGGATACTCTCCTTCTATTAGAGTAAGGGTGTGACTTAAGCAAGGTTGTTCCTTAATCAGGTCATGGCCAGGGTGAAGGTGGAACTTGAATAAGGGTGAATTTAAGTCAACCCTCTTTAAGGCTGTTACTAGTCCTGACTTTTTAACATGTGCAGATTAGGATTGACAATACAAAAATGGAATCAAATTACATATTATCAGATATTCACTTGCAGATGTTTAATTTTATGATTTACACTTTAAAATTCAGCTTCATAGCAGACTATTAACTGGTCTACAATGAAGTATGTATTGAAGTTAGAAGCTGGAACACATAGAAAATTGAGCCATGGCCAACTGATGACATACCTCTTGAACTGCACATGTGCCTGATGGACCGTGCAACTCTGACTTCACTGTTATGACGTGGAGATTGATGTCATTACAGAACAGGCTCTTATGTAACATTTTGTACCATAAGATGTATTAGTTGTTAGTTTAAAGCTAAATTGTCCAAGTTTCTCTAACTGTAGTCCTACATTGCTTCCATCACCAACAATATGTCTAGCAAAATAAGCCCTACCATGGAATGCCCCTAATCTGAAGTAAGGTGCAGAAAAACTTTAGATATGGAGATAAAGATAAAGATCACTAAGGTCTTTCGCAATAGAAAGTCAGAAAAAACAATATGGCAGGAGGAACTGGCTCATTCGATTTTTTTCAACAATCATTAAGGATAAGATGGTGGTAGTTAAAGAGGTGATTGGCCATTCCTTGAGAGAGAAAAGCTGTTGATGACTTGGGAAAAAGGCACAATCAATAAGAGGATTCTCATGAGTTTATTACTGATTCAAATGAAAGCACAGTTTTGTTTTGTTGTAAATGAAACCTGAAGGAACAGCAAGGAGAAGACTGTTGTGAATGCTTCGCTACTAGTGTGCGCTGGCTTCACCACTTCAGATCCAGAGTTGGCTTCCATAACGTGCACGGAACCTCGAGAAGCAGGGAGCTCTGATGTTGAAGCTGCTGAAAAACTCAATGATGAGCTGGATAAGATGATACAGGATAAAGGATCTGTACTAGAACACATTTTCAATATTAACAAAACTGGCTTGTTTTGGAACAGGATGCTAAAATGCCCTACATGCAAAAAGAGAAAAAGCCAGTGCGTGTTTTCAAGCATTTAAAGACAGAATTATGCTGTTGCTTAGAGAAAATTCTACTTTATTTAAATTAAAACGTTTAATAATGTGAAAACCTGCATGCATTCAAAAGCATTGGTTAAGATAGCTACTGAAATGAGAGTAACTTCAAAGGCTGGATGACAGTTGAGTGATTTGATTTTAAAAGGTTTTATCCTGGAAGTACACACCCATTGCCTTGAAAAAAATCTTCCTTTCAAGATTCTGCTGCAACTAGAAAATGCCCTGGGTTGTCTTCCTTGGGTCAGTAATCTAAATCAAGATGGACAAGTGGTGTAGGTACCTATTGCCTAAATATGAGAGCTGTGATTCGCCAATGGAGCAAAGTGCGATCACCACCTTCAAGATGTAGTACATACTGACTATATTTGCTCAAGCAATAGCGTTAACATATGGAGGTATGGTAATATCTTGTAACTTCTGGAAGAGCTTTACTGCATCTTTCTGGGAGGAATCTATGGGAAAATGCATGCAGGAGATATGGAAAATAAATGCTAAATTATTGTCATCATACGCCAAGTATTTGATCATGATAATATGATAGTACAGTAGTTTGGTGGAAAATCATTTTGATGGCAAGAACTCTGAATTTAGAACTTGATATTGCTGATTTTGAACAGTGCACAGATCACCGAGTAATGCAATAGACAGATAAGACTTAATGGATTTTGAAGAGGAAAAACTCGAGGACTATATTGTGAAGAGGAGGAAGGAGAGTAGTAATTTTTTTACAGTGGGTTTATTTTATTTTTTTTAAACAAAGTCAGTGCCAATGCATAACTACTATGCTACCTAGTCTCTTTTAATCTCAGGGGTCCCTTAAAAAAAAAGATATTTTATGCCCCCGGGGGGAGTGGGGTGGATTTTGCAGTCAGGCTAATATAAAAATTTTAACAACACTCTAGTGGACATCTTCCAAATCACTGAAGCTCTGTAACAAGTTTATAAACTCATATAAAACTATAGTTTTCAGATGGATCTAGTGTTTTAAGGAAGTCTAGGAAGAACTCATAGAGGAGCCATGAAAGAGAAGACAGTCCACGTCAACGAAGAATTTGGCCACAGTTCAGAAATGGTGGAACAAGAATTACCAGCAGTATTATATCTACTGAATGTTGGAATCTCACATGATTTGGCCATTTCAATCTTAAAGGAACATCTTGGCCTCAGCAAGCTTTCAGCTCTGTTAAAGGAAAGAAAACCTATCTTCACTGCTATCTAGTTGATTCCAAATGATAGTGACCCTGGAGGACAGAGTAAAGCTACTAATGTGAGTTTCTGGAAATGTAAATATTTACAGGAGTAGAACACCGTATCTGCATCACTGTGGCTCTTGAGCCATAAGTGACTCAGTATGCTCATGGGGCTCTGAAGTAAAATTGAAAATGAAAACAAAGCGATCATAGCTTCATTTATAATGTTACTTTAACGTTTCCTTACTTGTAAAAATATATTTGTGTCTTGAATAATTTTTAAATTGTTGTGTGGTACAGGGTGGGCTCTTCTGTCTCAAAAGTTTGCTGGCCCCTGCATTAGGTCTAGTAGATCAGAACACTTATTTTTCCATCAGTCTTTTAAGCAAGATCAAAGCTAATGAAGATCGTTTTATTGCACACATTCTACCTTGGGATGAGTCTTGGATTGACCGATACAATCCAGAGCGCAAGGTCCAATCAAGGCAGTGACCTCTGAAGAGATCGCCTGGGCCGGAGAAATTTCAGGCAGAGTTGTCAGCTCAGGAGGTTATGGTGACTGTATTTTGAGGACCCACAGGAATAATCTTAAGACTCAGGAAAATCACAGAGGTTTATTATAAAGAACTTTAAAAATTTTACCTTTTTTCCTTTTATTAACAGTTTTTATTGGCATATTACACAAACTATACAATTTAATTGTTCAATAATATTTAAAATAGTTGTATAATCATCACCACAATTAATTTTAGAAAATTTGTTGAGTAAAAGGCCAGTTATCCTGGGGATTTTTAAAAAAATCATGATAATTCATCTGTTCATTCTTTGAGGGTAACAAGGGCTGTCTTATGAGAGTTTTGTCAAGAAACCTTATCTGATGACCCTGATCTTGGTCCTTCAGATTTATTTTTGTTCCCCAAACTTTAAGAACATTCAAAAGGAACACAATTTGAGTCTTCCTAGGATGTCAAAAGGAGCTCTGGGGGTCCTGTGGGCTAGGTGTGGGGCTGGTAATCATAAGGTTAACAGTTTGAACCCACCAGCTGCTCCGTGGAAAAAAGATGAAGTTATCTGCTCTCATGAAGATTCACAGGCTTGGTAAATCTATGTAGGGTTGCTATGAAGCAGAATTGACTCATAGCAGTGGGTTTGGTTGTAGAATGCCACTCCATTGTGATGTGATGTAAATCGAACTGTGCAGCTTTCTTCTGGGAAGCATTAGAGAGATAGAAACACTGTCTTCAAAGCATATAGGTCTAAATGCAGGATATATTGAGAAATAATTGGTTCACATGTTCATACTTTTGTTTAGGAAAAAATCTGTGATTTTGTAGCAATAGGTTTTAAACATATTCACTTATATATAATTAATAGAACACATGCACAAATAAAGAATCAGTAAATGAAAACTTTTGGTATGAGTGACATTACCCAATAACTAACATTTTTTATTTGAGTGTATACTTACTCAGTAGAGGCTAGTCGACATTCCTGTTGTTATTAGGTGCCATTGTGTCCGTTCCAACTCATAGCGACCCTGTGTACAGCAGAACGAAACACCTCTTGATCCTCCGCCATCCTCAGCATGTTCTTAGTTTGTCCCCTGTGGTAGTTACAGCATCTGGTGTCAATTTGAGGAATAAGAGTGTAGGGGTGGAGTCTAGCCTGTCAATCAGGATATAGCCAATGAGACCTCTGTGAGCATTGATTGCCTTCTCCTGAGGATTCTGGGAACTCCTGTATTTCACTTGGAGGCAGGAGACACACTCTCTCTCTCTGCTCACTCCCTGCATGACAATTCTTCGAACAAGACCCATGGAGCTACACTAGAGCCCTGGAACAGTCACATGGAGACCCCTACCAGCGCTGAGATGCTTCTGCTGCCACTAGATCCACAAAACTTTCCACTCACTGGCCTGTGATCTTCCTGTACTCAGCACCATTGCGTGTTGCATGCGTCTGAAGATGAATTTATGGATTGGTATCAGACATATGGACTAATATTGGACTGATGAACTTTATCCGGACTGGGCTGGGATGCTTTTTCAATATTGGTATTGGACATAAGGGCTAATATCAGACTTAAGGACTTGATCTAGACTGGGCTGGGATGTTTTCTCAATATTCAGTTACTATTGTATATAAAGCTTTTTCTTATTCACAGAGAAGTGTCTATGAATTTGTTTCTCTAGTCTACCCAGACTAACACGAGCCCATTGTTGCAGCCACTGTGTCAGTCCGTCTTGTTGAGGGCTTTCTTCTTTTCCTTTGCCTCTCCACTCTAGCAATCCTGATGTCCTTCTCCAGGGACTGTCTCTCTTGATAACAAGTCTGTAGGACTCTGATTTTATGCCATATAAAGTGTAAGAGTACATTGATTGATTATAGAAGGACTTGAGTTTTTAGCTAATAGTGTACGGGAAAAGTCTGTCAAATATTACTGGTATCAGGCTTGTTGAGGATATGTGAAATTATGGAGGGAAAGGAGTAATGGAGGTGTGCTCCAAACATGGGGTCGTTTTCTTTTAACATGCTAGTCTAATTGTGTCCCGATTGAGTTAGAGTATATAGTCACTGACAGTCTTTTGCAGAGATGATTGAAACCCAATTACTTATTTGTTATAGAGGTGAAAAGATTATAAATGGCTCATATTAAAATTAGGATCAGATGAAAAAGTGCTGAGGACACTGGTACTTTCAATTTAAGGAGAAATGAAAATTAGTGGTTAGAAAAAGTTTTATATGATCATGGAAAAATATGAGGAAGGACATCCTCCTTGTATTTTGTTTGGTGTTGAAGTCTATTTTCCTGTTAAAGTCATTATTAGAAGATTTAGACCTTTGGTAGGTGTATAAAGATGAATTTAATAATGTTAAAGGTGAGTCTATGAAAGTCACATAAGGAATAACTATCATATATGTTGAGAAGCAAATTCAATTCAGTATATATCTTTATTGAGCCTTGACTATGTTGAATTCTGATTATGACCCTAGAATAGACAAAGGGGAAGGATATAGAAATAAATGCTATGAAGAGCCTTCTAGGACTGCACAGTCATGTATATAAGAATAACAGTGTAAGACATGGCAAAATGATAATAATTTATAAATTATCAAGGGTTTGTGAGGGAGGGAAAGCAGGGAGGGAGGAGAAAAAATGAGCTGATACCAAGGGCTCAAGTAGAAAGAAAATGTTTTGAGAATGATGATGGCAACAAATGTACAAATGTGCTTGACACAATGGATGTGTGTATGGATTGCGATAAGAGTTGTATGAGCCCCCAATAAAATGATTAAAAAAAAGAATAACAGAAAACTATAATTAAGCTAATTACCATATATACTCGTATATAAGCCTAGTTTTTCCAGCACATTTTTAATGCAGTTTTTGTGGTAAAATTAGGTGCCTCAGCTGATATTCGGGTCGGCTTATACTCAAGTATATATGGTAAGTCTGAAAATGTGTGCACAGAATAGAGATGGAGCACAGGCACAGTTATCAACCCTGTGAAAGCGGGAGGAAGGTAGAAGAAAGCCTTAAGCCTTCCTGGTTAGTCCCTGAAAAATGAATAGGCAGTGAGAGGAGCTCTGGTGGGATAGTGGTTGCGTATTGGGCTGCAATCTGCTAGGTCTGCAGTTCAACACCACCTCCTCGGGAGGAAGACTTTCTACTCTTATGAAGGGTTACGTCTCCGAAGCTCACAGGGACAATTCTACCCGGTTCTGTAGGGCACCTGTGAGCTGCCATCAGCTTGATGACAGTGAGGTGTTGAGGAAACACAGCACGTGGGATAATGTATGTTGAGGAGATTGTAAAGGGTGAGTTGAATCAGCATGCGTGAATTGTTGATTGTAAAAAGTACCTGTTTTGTAAATCGTCATTTAATTCATAATAAAAATATTTTTATGTTTAATTTCAGACATTAAATGTTCTGATGAAACATCTAAGAAGAGATATCAATTAGGCACTTGTTTGGGCGCTAATGCTCAGAAGAGTTATCTGACCTGGAGTTAAAAATATCTGATTGTTGGCATATAATAGCTTGAAACAAAAACCCTCACTGCTATTGAGTTTATTCCAATGCATAGTGACCCTATAGGACAGGGTAGAACTGCCCCTGTGGGTTTCTGACTCAGCTTGTGGTTTTGAACTGCCAACCAGCAGATTGCAGCCTAATGTATAACCAACTGGTTCCCTATAATACTCTGACAAAATTCATTCTTGCATATAGGATAATGATGAGATCATTTATTATTTCCAAGATCAACTTCTTTAGAGATTTACTGAACATTATGGACGTGACCCCTTTTCATTTCAGAAGCATCAGGAACTTTTGATGTCCCCCTAACTCTTATCTGCCAGCCTTAGTAGTAAAATGGCCTTAGTTTGGATGACTAGGCTGCTGTCTGAGATGACTGGTTTAGCAGATGAACTTGCTCAAATCTTAGAAACTAAGCAAATTGCCATGATTAATAAATTGATAACTCTACAATTACAGCAATTACAGAATCCTAACCAGAAGGTACTTAAGTTCTTTAGAGGTATAAACCTGACATTGTTTATTATACATTGCAATAAACAATCTAGCCATTTTAAGATGGATTACATAAAGTTAAAGAATATGATGGGCAGTCTCCTATTAAATAAAACTCTACCTAATTTAGAATCAAAAGAATCTGGGAACAAAATGAACTTTGCCTATGATGGCTTTAAATACCCACGGAGAAATAATTGTTCAGGTTTACGTGGAAACTTGTAAAGTTGTAGTTGATGTAGCCGTCACTCTGTATACCGTCAAGCCCACGTATGCACAAGAAGCATGAACTCTAGCCCGTTCTGCATTCACTCTCATATTTTTTGGTTCTCTGGAGAATCTACTGCCTTTTCTACTTAGTCATGATACCTTAATTAATTTAATAGGAATAGACAATAGTTAAATGGAATTGTCATATGCAGTTCAATAAAAAGAAGAAATAGAATCTCTACAGCCACCTGATGTTGCGGGATTTTCAACAGGAGAGACTTTTGTAACTTACTTGTAAGCATTTACTTTGCTCTACAGTAAGCAAGCACTCTGTTGCTTTTGTTTCTTTAGCCTGTCAGGAGTACCAGAAACCCAGGGGCCCACAACACACATGGAGGTTCTCTGGGTGCTCGCATCAGGGCTCATTGCAGTTAAAGTTGGTATCTCCAAATCTTTACCTAGAATTCCACAAATTCTGACTCAAACTCACTACCAGTAAGTCCATTCCAACCCATAGTGACTCTCTGTAGGTTTTTCAAGGCTATCCATCTCTACAAAGTCTTGTCTTTCTCATCCGGAATGGCTGGTGTGTTCCATCTATTGATTTTGTGGTTAGCAGCCTAAACTGGTGTTTTGACAAGGAGACAACCATAGGGCATTGTGTTGAAACTATAATTTTAAGATGGGTGGCTCTAAGTGCTTTGGTAACCAATATAACCATCAACAGTGTTTTTAAAGGATGAATACTATAGATATGTACAACATAAAATTGGTTCATTTAGAAATTTATTTATATTTCCATTCTTGCTCTATTTCTTCTGGAAATTATATGTGTTTCTTAAGGTTATGTAAGCAATAGCAATCTAAGCTTTCCATTTTATCCAAGAGAAAAATCAGTACCTTCTATTAGAGCCAAAGTAGAGGGGGAGAAAGAATTCTAATTTTTATGGCATTGTGTCAGGAAATTGAAATAGTGGTGAAGAATATGTGTGTGGATATATACTCTTTATCTCTTTCTGGGACAGTGTAATCTAGCAAATAAAACAGGCCGTATTTTTCTTATTGAGCAGTGGTAGAAGGTCTATTTTTCCTTAACATATCTACTTCCTGTTTTTCCCTAAATAATTGAAGTTTTATATCACCTTTTACTTTTATATAAAATCATCTGTAGAAATCATCTATTTAATAGGTCAGTATTATTCATAATTAGGAACTGGCCAGAAAGAAGATTTGGGAGATGACCTCTCTGTGCTCTTCATAACGTCTCGGCTATGCTTGCATTCGGTGTCCTTTACCCTAGGTCCCTTCTGTCCAGTGTGTCAAACCTGACCTCTAGAGTTCCAGTGCAATCCCTGCTAGCCATCTGCTGTTGCCTTTGGTCTGTTTTCTGAGAAACCTTTCTTCTTCTGCATTTATTCCTCCCTCTTCTCAAACTTCTGTATCTGGTATACTATTTCATTCTGATATTTTTATATAAGATAAATCAAATAATCTTAATGCATAAATGATACTGTTACTGATAGCAGGGGTTTTTGGTATTTAAATGACTAATTTTAGGAAGTGTTAACATGTAAGTCACTGATACAGGAATGTTGAGCTTTTTAAGTGAGATTTTATTTATTTTATTCTGAGAGCCAATATCTCTATCTAGATTCTTACTTGAGAAAAATAAATGTCTTCCTCAAAGAAGTAAATACTCAAAGTTTTTTAAAGTTTCCATGGAATAAATTCTTTTTAAACTCAAGCTGGTGAAGTATGTTTGCTGCCTTTTCTTGGTAGCTTCAAATCCGGTATTTTCCTGGAGAGCCTGCTCATCCCAGAAGGGTAGCCTGAAGCTGAGCCTTTCACTTGGGGAGTGCTTAGAAGCTCTGCAAATCAGTGACCGGATTGTTTCATTTTGTGCCCATGTGGTTTCTGTGGGTGGTTTGTTGTTTTAAAAATGGTTTCAAAAGAAATCCATTTTTCCCCCCTGGCAATCGTGTGTTCTGTGTAAGTCTTTTTCATTATTAATAATTTTGAGAAGAACCAACTGCAGGTCATAGTGCAGTTGACCCAAGGCATAGGCTTTACCCAGAGTCATCCATGTGACTTTGGGGTGTTTGCCGAAAGCGAAGACTGAGGCTCCCCAAGGGTTTAATAATGGCTTCCTTTCCTTTTTCCCACTGTCACTGACTTGTGTTAGGAAATTATTTTTATCCATTTTATGCAAATCAACATTTCTTAAGATAAGCTTATTAGACATTTTGAATTAATTTATTTTACACCAGTATACTTGTGTTTTTGGTTTTGTTTGAGAAGGTAGTTTCCTCCTTCTTTCTCATACAGTATAGGACTCCAGAATGCCAACTTCTTGATTGTGCCTTGATTTTTGTCTTCTTCTTCATTTGAGCTTGATGGTTAAATGTCTTGTCTTTAATTGAATTTAAAAGTGGTTAAAATTTTAAAGTGGTTTAGTTTCTGTCATTTCCTCTTCTCTTGTCCACCAGATTGGGTTTGCTTCTGTAGGTACACTGCAACCTTTTAGTAATCAATTTGGGTTTAATTCGTTGAATTAAATTCTTGAGTTACTTCAGAAGTTGTAACATCATGCTATTTAAATTTCTAGCCACAATGGAAGTTTTGTGAAAGTGAAGCTTTGTAAGGAAAAGCTTCATCATTAGGATTTGGCTAGCTCAGATTTAGATTTTTAAAACAGTCTGAAGAATGTTCTAGCTAATGTCAATGCTCTTCATAATTAGGGATTAGTTAGAAAGAACTCTTGAAAGATCACCCCTCTGAACTTCATTTAATAGGAAGAAGGTGTACCTTGTATATATTAGTATTAGGTGATTGTGTAAGTTAACTTATTTTAGTGAAAGAGTTAGCATTAGAGTCTAATGTCTGCTACCTCTTTATACTCTGCTATCCCTAACAAAACAAGAAATTAAAGCTTAAAATATAATGGGTTCTGGTTTTAAAACATCCCCAAACATTTAAATTTTATAATGTAAATTTGAAGGATAAGAGAAAGTTTTGAAATTTATATACAATTTGGCCCTGACTTTTGAAATAATGCTGATTAGCTATAACAGCGGTTCTCAACCTTCCTAATGCTGCGACCCTTTACTACAGTTCCTCATGTTGTGGCGACCCCCCCAACCATAAAATTATTTTCGTTGCTACTTCATAACTGTCATTTTGCTACTGTTCTGAATCAGGTGACCCTTGTGAAAGGGTCGTTCGACCCCCAAAGGGGCTGTGACCCACAGGTTGAGAACCGCTGAGCTATAAGATTATCATTTGTGTAGTTATGTGAGAAAGGTCGTTGTACAGCCCTCATTTTGTTTGTCTTTATGCCTCATGAAATTGAAGCAGTTTTTAAACGTTCCCAAGCTACACAGCCTGAACGTGAAAACCTCTTCTATTGGCTTGCATTGTGGATTGGTTAGTTAGAAATAGCCCTGTCCTCTGAAGCTTTCTAACAGAACCTCTGTTTTGTTCAGGTATATAATCCTCCTTTATGTGACTCTGTGAAAGGGAACTTCATTCCAGGATTGATCATGATTAGTTTAAGCAAAACATGGTAATTCACTGTCTAAACTAGTGATAGATCCAGGATGGACACATCACAATCTAAAAATATTACGGTCGGCTTGTTTTCAGCTTGTGCCTGAAGCCACATGTAGGGGGACAGGCTAAGGAAGTTACAGGGAAGAGCTTTGATGAATATCAGAGGTCTCTTATATGTGGGCTTTTGGTTCTATGAGTTACTGACTATATATTTCCTCATTATGTAATCCAATTTGATTTTGGAATTATCTGTTATTTCAATTTGTCCACGTTCTAATACTTTATCCTGGAAAAGAAGTTAGACTTTTGTAATTAAGGGAATGTGACATGATGGAAGAAGGATGGTTCTCAGTAGAGTTGGAGCTAGGAGAGTCTTTTAAAATATTCATGACTGGGAGAATTGCTTAGATTTTTGATGAGGAAGATCATAAAAGCATGGTTTTTAAACTTCACAGACTACTGTTTTTCATTCTTATAGTTCCACTGAACTTTTCATTTAACAATGGCCTACTACATCAATTTATATCTTATTTTCCTTATACTTATATCAGGCCTATTTCCACCTTTGTACACATTAAACAAAACAAAACAAAAACCGATTTCTAGAGCATCATCATGGGTTGAATTGTGTTCCACCAAAAATTTCTATCAACCTGGTTGGGCCATGATTCTATGTGGGTTTCACAGTTATGTAATAGTGTAATAATTTCCCTTGATGTGATCTGATGTGATCAGTCAATAATTATAAGGGGATTCGTATGGGATGTAACACCCTTAGCCAGGTCACTGTCCTGATCCAACATTGAGGCGTTTCCTTGGGTTGTAGCCTGCATCACGTTTTATCTGACAAGAAATTAAAGTAGAGAGAAAATTAGGAGACAGACAGACAGACACCAGCATCCAGAGACCTCCTGCTACTGAGAATTACCATCTAGGAGTCAAGCACACCCTTTGGACCTGAGGCCTGTGCTGAGAAGCTGCCACATGCTGGGGCAGATTGCAGCAAAGACCTTCTCTGAGAGTCCACACAGAGATAAAGCCTGCCCTTGCAACTAGTACCCTGAATTTGGCCGTCTACCCTTTAAATTGTGAGAGAATACATTTATGTTTCTTAAAGACTGCAACTTGTACCTCTATCATAGCAAGACCATAATGAAGACCAAGATCATGCTACACTTCTATATTTCTGATCATTCCTTTTATATTTCTATTACTTCTTTGCCTCTACTTGCCCCTTGAATATTATTGATGCTATTTTTCTACTATGGTATTATTCTTTGAGGATTTTTTGGTAATGGTTTTAGATTTATAGAAAAATTGTAAAGATAGTACAGAATTTCCGTATATCCCACACCAAGTTTCTCTTTTCATTATCATCTTACATTACTATGGTCCCACTTACTATTGCATCAACTCCTGTTCATAGCAACCCTGTATGTATCAGAGTAGTACTGTGCTTGATTCCCCCCCCCAAGTATATCAACAAGTGTTTTTAAATGTCTGTAAGTATATTTTAACCTCCAACCCTTCGATAAGCATCCAAATGGATTACCCATTTGCAAAATCCATGTTTTCTAGTATGGTTGTGTTAAGTGCCGTTGAGTCAATTCTGACTCACAGAGACCCTGTGTTAGGCCAAGTTGACTAGAGAAACAATCCAGTGACACTCATGTGTATAAGAAATGCCTTTATATCAAGAAGTAATTATATAGCAAGAAAACATCCCAGCTTAGTCCTACTCAGGTCCTTAAGTCCAATACTAGTTCATAAGTCCCCCTTCAGACTCACGCAGCCACATGCAACGGTACAGAATTCTGAAGGGCACAGGCTGGTGGGTGTTGAGTTGTGTGGATCCAAGGTCAGTAGAAACATGGCAGGACTCAAACAACTCTCAGGGTCAGAGAGTCCCAGCAGACAGAATGAGAAGGCCACACCCTCAAGGACACAGCATCAGGCTGTCGGATTGACAGATTTGACTCCACCCATAGCCAGGAGTGTTTAGTTAACATAAAATCATCTCACTACCACAGACCCTAATTTGTGTGGTTTTATAGCATTCTCATCATTGCTGTTATGTTTGAGTCCATTGTTGTAGTCACTGTGTCAATCCATATTGTTGAGGTCCTCTTTTGGGGGAAGTCAAATTGGACTTGATGGTACCTAACAACAGTCACATGTTATATATTATTTTGTAGAGGTCACTATAAATTAAGGATAACATTGCAAAAGATTGAGAATTCCAGAACACCTATTTGTGCTCTTGAAACCTGTTCTAGGCCCAGAGGCAGTTGTTTGACTAAAACATTTGGGGTACTGTGTGTTTGAAGAAACGGTGTGCATCACGGTTGTGCTCTTTCATCATATTTATTTCATCTGTATGCTGAGCAAGTACTCTGATAATCTAGACCATGTGAAGAAGAGAGTAGGGCATTGTGATTGGAGAAAGACTCATTTGATTAGGAGGCTGCCATAATGTGGATGATACGCCCTTGCTTGCTGAAAGCCAAGAGAACTTGAAAGACTTACTTATGAAGATCACAGACTATGCAGCCTTCAATACGGATTACAACTCAATGTAAAAAAATACACACACCCAGATTCTCATGGCTGGACAAAACAACAACATCATGATCAATGGAGAAAGATGGAATGAGTCAAGAATTTCCTTTTACTTGAATTCACAATCCGTGCCCATGGAAGCATTAGCCAAGAAATTAAACGTGTATGTTTCAGATCCACTGAAGATCTCTTTAAAGTGTGAAAATGCAAAGATGTCATCTGGAGGACTAGTGTTCTTGATGTCAGTCATGGTAGCTTCATCTGCTTCATATACATATGAAAGCTGAGTAATGTATAGGGAAGAACAAGGAAGAATTGATGCAGGCACGTTATGGTACAGGCAAAGAACCCTAAATACACTGCGACTGCCAGAGGAACGAACAAACCCGGCTGGAAGAAGGCTGTGAAGCTGGAATGCTCTTTAGACGTAGGCATGGCCCTACTTCATCTCATGCTTTGGTAAGATTTCAGGAGGGACCGTCTCTTGGAGAAGGACATCTTGCTTGGCAGTTAATTGGTCAGTGAAAAGAAGGAAGACCCTCGATGGGATGAGTTAACACAGTGGCCACAACAATGAGCTCTAACGTCGCAACAGCTGTGAGGCGAGTGCAGGCCCAGGCAGTGCCTCGTTCTGTTGTATGAGTTGGGTCCCTGTGAGTCAGCACTATGAGTTGAAATCAACTCAGTGACATCTAACAGCAGCAGTGACACTATTTTATAACTGTGTATTGGCAAATATGTCTTTCTATTAAACTGTGATCTCCCAAGAGGAAGTAAAAGGGCTAAACTTAATTCATCATTGTTTTTTAGCACTTTGTATCTACTGTGGCTATAATTATTATAGATGTCTTTTCCAGAAGTTTTGTTGAATTATCCTTTACAAATTGTCATTAGACTATTACTTCAACACATCAGTAGCAGTGAGTTTATGCTTAAAAAATAGTGATTCTTTGTGGACAGGTCTCATTTCAGAAGAAGGCTCCCTGGTGCTGGGCTACTTACTGCAAGGCTGGCATTGAGAACACCCACCCCATTGCTCCCGGGGAGCCATCTGTCCCATATGATTACAGTCTAGGAAAACTTGTGAGACTCTTTTACTCTGTAACTCACACCACCACCACTCACTGCTATGAAGTCAATTCTGACTAATCGTGACCCTGTATGATAAAGTACAACTGCTCTGTAGGATTTTTCAGACAGATAGCCTCAGCCGCATCTTTCTGTTGTGGCTTTGCTAATGGGTTTGAACTACTGGCCTTGTAGTTAGCAGTGAAACACTTCACTCAATAAGCCTACATGGCATTGATGAGAGTCCAAAGGGGTTTCTATGGGTTCAAAGCAAATAAGACAGCATCTAAGAGCAACAACAACGTTTAGAAAGCTAGTTTTCTTTATATTTGAAATTTCCCTTAATTTTCACTTGTTTTCTGTAGCTACAAAAAGTGAGTTTTTACACTCAGCATCTTATGAGTGTTCACATTTCAGAAGTCTCTTGATTTCAAATAAAAACCAAAAAAACAGAACTCAAACTGGATTAAAAAAAGGAATTTGTTCATTAATATTGGAAGTCTCCAGACTTGTCACCTTTATCAGGATTATATTTTTGAGAATGCATCTCCAGAATATGTGGGTTGGTGTGTGGATGGATAGATGCATGAATGTATAGATAAATGTATGAATAGATCCATGGACCTGCCTACCTGTTTATAAATTGATTACATAAATGACTATGACAATGTGTTATAATAAAACAGGCAAATAAATTCAAAGGGTCATGCAAAATAACTGTTTGGCATGTTGTAGTAATTTCTTCTCTCACTTTAATGATTTCATATGCCCACTCCACCTTCTAGGGTGCTAGCGTGGTCTGTGTTCTCTGTTAGAAAACCTCTAATAGATTTAGTAGCGTCTATGGGCAGAGGTGAAGCCAGTGTGGGGATGATTGTAACCAAAGACTCAGATCCTCCAGGAGGCCTACTTGTTTTTCCTTTGCTGCCTTTTAATTAGTGACTTCATTCTCTCCGCTTTGCTTATCCTTAGGATTAGCACTATTATTGTTGATGGCTTTAGACACCTTTCTTCACAGTTTGTATTTACTGACTCAGTAAATTATGAATGGAATGCATACTTTGTGCCAGACACTATTCTAGGTGCTGAGGCTATAGCAGGAAGTATTACAAAAGAGTAGGTTAAGGTGCTATGAGAAAAATATACCGAGTGATGTGATGATAGTAGCTGTTTTAGTAAAGCCTCTGTCCAAAGGGGACTTTAATGCAGATATTGAAATCCCAAAATAACCAGCCATGCAAATATCAGGTATAAGAATAGCTTATGGACGAACTCAAGTCAGGTTTCTTGAGGAAGTCACATGAGGCCCTGGGGACTGAGTAGGTGAGGTTGTTCTGTGATCAGAGAGAAAAGATATTTTGTTCCTTCTTCTAACTGGAAACAGATTCTGATTAAGTCAGCTTTCTACCCCTAAAGCTAATTATTGTGTGTGTGTGTGAGAGAGAGGTATGGGAGGTGTTCCTGAGGAGGAATGTTTGTTTAGCTTAGCTAGAACCACTTGCCTATCTTTGTGACCATAGAAAGTGTTGGGGGGAAGGATGTTGGGCTACAAAAATCCGATATGCCATTTATCATAATCTTTGTGGCCTAAGAGTTCTGTTCTTAGATGTTGGAAGATACCTTTTCTTCTACTCATTGATGACTTTTGCTAAGGCCAATCATCCTAGGTTTTCTCAATATATCATTATCATCTCAAACGTTTAACTGAAATGGCATTTGTCACTTTAACACTGCATAGAAATGGTGAGAATGAAAGATGAAAAGAGAGGATGAAAATCTCACTATATAATGACCATTAGAGGGGCCAGCCAGGTACCATCTTTTTCTCCTGGTCTCAGGGTCCTGAAAGCTGCTGATCACATGGTCTTTTGGTCCTTTGGGCTAATTGTCTCCATGTATCTTTCTTTGATTTTCTACACTCTTCTTTGATTTGGAGGAGACAGACCTTAGATGGCTGCTCACAGCTTTTAAGACCCCAACCAGTACTCATAAAATAGGGTATAGACCATTTTCTTTGTGGACCTTGTTGTGCCAATTCACTTTGATATCCCCTAAGCCTATAGTCCTGAGCTCCAAGGTCCAGCAACTCATTTATACAAGGTGTTTGGTTATAGTTAAGTTGTTTCATAACCTTCACACCTGCATCCTCTTATAATCATAGGCATATTTACAGCATACATAAATTTGTATGTAGATATATCCTCTGATATATCTTTTCTCATATATCCCCCCACCTCCCACCCGGGGTGTAGCTCCCCTAGCTGTTTTCCACAGCTGTTCAGTTTGCATGTCCAGCTATGCATCCACTCATACAATATTATTATTACTATTATTACGGGATTGTGTCTAATAAAGAGTTGTCTTTAACTCTTGGGCTCTGTCCAATGGCTGAAGCCCCCTTAAACTGCCGTGTCTTTCACACAAGTTAATGCATGTCTAGCCTCTAGTTACTGTTTCTTTCCTTTTCCATTTCTGGTAACATTCGATTTGGTTGTAGTTAGTGGTGATTTTTATTCAATTTTTTTTGGTGTGTGTATAAACCTTTTCTTGACTTTTTTTTTCTTCAGTCGTTTTGTTAGGGGCTCATACAACTCTTATCACAATCCATACATGCATCAATTATTGTGTAAAGCACATTTGTACATTCATTGCCCTCATCATTCTCAAAACATTTCCTCTCCACTTAAGCCCCCGGCATTAGGTCCTCATTTTTGCCCTCCCTTCCTGCTCCCCACTCCCTCATGAGCCCTTGATAATTTATAAATTATTATTTTGTCATATCTTGCCCTGTCTGACGTCTCCCTTCACTCACTTTTCTGTGTCCTTGATTTTTAAAGTAGGGATCTCATACAATATTTGCCCTTTTGTGATTGACTGATTTCACCAAGCATGATATTCCTCAGGTTTGTCAGGTTATGAGATGTGTCATAGATGTATTTTATATCATGGATAGAAATTTAAAAAATTTCTAAGAAATGGACGCCTATGGTGAATTACTTTGCTTTAGTATTATTACAGAATTTTAACACCATTCTGGTAAAAGTTTGGGTTTTGTGTGTGTGGGATGTGAGAAATAAACTGGAAATCCTGTTTCTGTGGGTGGAACCTGGTGTGGTTTCAAAGGGGAAATAAAATATTTTAGCAATTATTTGCCAGGTGAAATTTTAAATAGACTTTCCTTTAGGGAACAAACTTTTCTGACTGAATAATGTATTGAGTATATGGTTGCAGACTTACATTTAGTTTTCTTAATGTGTGGTGGGAAATAAGTAACCGATTAAGCAAACAACTAAATACAGTGTCATTATACATCATTAGACTTGGTATCCTAAAAGACTAGTAGGTATTTTTCTTTATATTTAAAAAATAGCAGGTGTATTCCATTATCTAGAGGAACTAGAGTTTTTAAGAGACTTTTCCCTAGAAAAGTGGAAACGAATAAATTTTGATTTTTATAGTACTTAAATGAAGCTAATGCTTGCTTTCTTCACTCCTCGTTTTTTGGGGATTTTAGCAAGGAAACATTGTAGTAGTATTAGAGCCAAATTTAGAAAGATGTAGGTGGCAGGGAACTGTATTGTCTTTCAGCTAGCATTAGTCTTATTTATAGGAGTGGCTGTAGATATTGCAGATAATTTGAGTTCTACAACTGGTTTTACGTTAAGTAAATCTGTTCCATGATCACCTATCTTTAGTAGTGATTTTCCCAGCTATAAATTAGGAAGTTGACGTTGAAGTGCATATGGTTTTGTGTAAGTAGAATTCCGATTACGTTTTCTGTCACTTCATAACCCTCATTCTGCAGTTCTAGTGTTTACAGAAGTGACATCTACTCTGGAAGCGTCTGAAGCCTGTGACGGACTATCTGGGCGGTGATGGTTACTGTTTGAATAACAGTGAATATCAGTCCCTAGAAAGTGCAGTGGATGTGTAACCTATAGAGCTGTAACCGTGATTTTCTCTCACTTACAGAGCTACCGGAGGCCCTTTTCATGTGCATTCTAAAATTTCCTAGGAACACAGAAATAGATATTTATGGAGTTTGTCTGCATTCTTAGTAAAAGGAATTTACTGCTAGTTTCCCATCTTTAAATAAATTCACTGTTCATTCCACTGGTCTAAATTGTACTCAGTTTCAACTTGAATATTGCAAGTACAATGAAGACTTATAGCTAATGTCCACTTGTATAATGCCATCTAGATACTATATTGCCATTATATTGAGTATAGTCATTACTATCTATTCTTTATATTTAATCATATTTAACTTATAGAATGTCATGTAAATATAATGGGCTTGTTGAATTATATTCAATTGAATTGAATCAGACATGTGTAAAAATAAGACTAAACTGAGGGAAGCTAAAGTTTGTAAATTTTCTTAAAAATAATGTTTTAATTTATATAATCAAATATAGTAGTTTTATTCACCTTTGAAACATCTGTGATTGAACAGTAAGAAACTTGGCTTGAGTCCTTGTTCTGGCACTAACTAAACTTTTAATACGTGATAAGCTCTTCTGTATAATAATTCTGATAATTAATAAATACTATTTTTGAGCAGATAACTCTCATGAGCTGATGTCTAATTTTGTTAGTCCTCCTTTTTATCATCCACTAAAAATTAATGTGTAATTAATATATACATGTATAAGCTGGTGGGAGCATATTTCTGATAAAATATGTATTTTTGCGGTTATCCACCCATCCATCCATCTATGTAGAAATAACTACATCCTTTTACGCTTTTATTGATTTAAAAATAATTAACCAAATTATGTAATTAGCCAGTACAACTGAAATAAATATATTAAGAAACAAATATAACTACATTTTGTAGTAATTCAGTTGATGGAAGCACAGCCCAGTGCTTATCCCAATAAAAAGTAATGAGAGAATTGGTTAAAGCAATTGACTGCTAATCAAAAGGTTATTGGTTCTTACCTGCGAGCCAGCTTGCTGGAGAACAATGTGGCAGTCTAATTCTGTAAAGATTTAGATTTACAACCTTGGAATGGCGTGTGGGGTCACTGTCCTATGGGGTTACTGTTAGTTAAAATCCACTGTGTGGCAATGGTTTTTTATTGCTTGTTTGGATTAGTTCTGTAGGAGTCAAGGGAATTTTGACTGTAGACTTTAAATTGATGATTCAAAAGCTTTTAAAATTTTCATTACAGTTATGTTATTCTCTTGTTTTACCTATTGTCATAGTGGGTTTGTACGTGCCATAAAATGCGGTGATTAGTTATCTCTTACTGTATAATGAACTACCCCAAAGTTAGTGACTTAAAACACTATTTTGCCAAAGCTGTGGGTCAGGAATCTGGGAAGTGTTTTTGCTGGTCTGCTGTACAAGTTGCAGTTAGACGAAGACTAGTGCTGGAGTCATCGGAAGGCTTCTTCTTTCACATGTCTACTACCTAGGCCAGGATTGCTGGGGCAGTAGGAGATTGATTGAGTGTGTCTCTCTCTTCCTGTGGCCACTCCACATGGCTAGTCTGAGTTACCTTAGAGCATGTTGGTCTGCGAATAGTCAAATTTCTTACATGGAGGTTGGCTTGTTCCCGACCAAGTGTTCCAAAAGACAGGAAATGGAAACTGCAGGTTTCTTAAGGTCTGAGCCCAGAAATGGCACAGTGTCATTCCTGCCACATGCAGCTGGCCAGAGCGGTCCCAGAGCCCACCCAAACTCAAGTAGAGAAGACATAAGCTCTTGACAGGAAGCTTGTCAATGAATTTGTTGACACGTTTTAACCTGCCACTGGTTTGTAAAGCTTTTGTAATGACATTTTTAAAAATTTTAAATGTCTGGGAATATTTTTGATGGTTGTCAACAATGAAGCTTATGCAGGCCAATCCTTAATTACTTCAATTTTAAATGAGTAAGAAACATCTGGAGAGAGGGAAACTGAAGAAAGCTACATTACTGGTAGCAAGTTCATTATATAATGGATATTTTGTGGTCCTATTTATTAATCCAGCATTAGGTTTGAGTGCCTCATAGAATTTAAAAAGACAGACATGGAGGCAAACAGTTCAGTAATATGTATAGGTGAATTGGTATAGATATAGTAATTTTGTGGGTTAGGAATATTCTAATCTTTTGATCAGTTGCAAATTCAATTTTATATTCAGTTAAAATTCCATTTTATATTCAGTTATATTCAGTTTATATATATACATTTGGACTGTAGTGTGAGATAGTTGTGTTAAATGGGCGCGGTCCAGCCTGGTCCTGGCACTATGGCTCCCGCAGAGAAGGGCGGTGAGAAGCAGGGCTTTGCTGCTATCAAGAAAGTTGTGACCAGATCAACATTCACAGGCACACCCATGGCATGGGCTTCAAGAATCACGCCCCTCTGGCACTCAAGGAGAGTTGCAAGTTTGCCATGAAGTAGAAGGGAACACCAGATGTATGAATCCACAGCAGGCTCAGCAAAGCTGCCTGGGCCAAAGGAGTCAGGGACATCCCATAACATTATCTGTGTGGGGTTGACCAGGAAATGCAAAGAGGATGAAGATTCACCAAACAAACGCTACATTGGTTACCTACATGCCTGTCACCACTTTCAAGAACCTACAGACAGACGGTCAATATGGATGAAAACTAGTGGCTGAGTATCTAGTAAAGGTTCTAAAACTGCTCCCCCTGCACAGCCCCCTCAAAAAAAGGACAAGGTCTGAGGTTCATGTCCAGAAGGCAACATTTAAAATGAATTTCATGTTCAGAAAATATTTTTTTTCTTTCGTGTATGAGTAGGATTTAGTGTTAAGTTTCCATATAAGATGGCAACATTTATCATTTATTTAAAAAGTGGTGTCTTATTATCCATCATGATGAACAGTAAGTTCTCAGTAACATTTTTCAATGCCATAAATGTCCTTTGATATCTTGTGGTGACCAATAACTTGCAAATGAAGAAATGGTAGAACTTTGTAAAACAGTCTTCAGATAGGATTTATTTAATTAACTCTATTGTACTTTGGTCTTGGAAGTAAATATAACTTCTGTTAAGATTTACCAATATTTCTTTTTCTTTTCATTCTGATGGTAGTTTTCCATAATACGTTTTCAAAAACTTTATCACCAGAGGATAGGAACACAAAAGAATAAAAGCCAGAGCAATAGAAGATGTGACATGACCTTAACCCAAACCACACTCACTGGTATCCAGTCAATTCGGACTTACAGTGACCTCACAGGACACGTAGAACTGTCCCTGTGACTGCTTTAGAAAGCCCTTTCTCCAGAGGAGCTGCTGGGGCTTTCAAACCGTTGACCTTGAAGATAGCAGCTCAACTCATTACCACCCTGCCACCAGGGTTCCTCTGCACAACACAAGTACTGTTAATTACTAACATGAGCCTTGTCAACTAATGTTTGAAGAGCATGTGTCAAATGCAAAGGGACTGCAAAAAGAACTTTTGGAAGCTTTATCATAAAAGGTTACTAAAAATATGGTGAAGAGAAAATTATAAATAAAAATATGCCTAATCCAAATTTGTATCTATCAAATATCTTGTATCTAAATGGTTGGATTATTGAATATTTTCATGTTCTTTCATTTGTTTAGTTGTTTGCCTTGTCAATATTAATTTTGTGTATGCCAGCCTTTGTTGGAAGTTGGAGTTAGATGTTCTTATTCAAGCTGTGTCAAATGAGTGTAATTAATGATGGTGATGCAGAACAGAAACACTTTTTTCTTCTTGTGATGTTTCTTACTGGCACCTGTTTTCTCGGTGTTGCCAAAAGGAATTACTTTCAGATGTTAATTCCACTGTAATTTTAAGTGATCCTTCTCTTCAGGCAAAGACTGGTTATTTCCAGTGGCTTTTTGAAACGTTATTATTGGAACTGACTCATTACATTTCTTGTGTACTTTTTTATTCTGTTACATAATTCATTGAAACAAATTAACATTGTTTTTTAGTCAATAACTTTGTTCTCTTATTTTTTATAAGTCATAGATATAGGTGCTAGTTAGTTATAAGTTATTTTATATCATATAGTTTTTTTGAATAACAAACTTTTGCTTATTCATTTAAGGTCATTGTTACATTATGAATATATTTTTCTTTTTCTCTTCTATTTATTTTTTATTGCTTGTATTATTTTATTCTCATAAATCAGTTTAAAGTCTTATCTCAGTAGTCACACTTAATTCATTCCAAAGTTGTGTTCTAAAACCGAAAGTTTCAAGAACTGAACATATTTTTCCCATAACAAATAATGGAAAACTAAATATTTACTTTTAAGTCCCCAAATTTACACGTATAAATTAATTTTCCAGGACTTTAACACAAAGTCAATAGCCCTAAGTTGTGGAAATATCCCCTAAAAAATCAACAAACAATACATACACACAGTAAATATCAAAACACCATGCAGTATATGAAATGGAATTAAATATTTTATGCAAATCACCAAAAAGCATAACGAATGTTTTAATGCACTAACCCAAGCACTACATGTTGTCTGCATGAGAGTGGTGCTTATCACCTGTTTGTGCCTGTGGTGAGTCAGGATGCGTGACTCAATCTCATTGCAAAGGTTTTTCAAGTCAGATTTCCCGTTCCCTGTGTTAAAGTCCTGGAGTTACAAACCCTGAGCGGATTTTTTTTCAAACGTTGCTCTTTGAGTAGTGGAGAGTTTGAGCTTGGAACCATTTGACAACCACAGAACCACTGTAGTATAATCGCCATTGTTTTTATAAAGCATCGTTTCTATATAAGAATTGAGAACCTTTGAGACTTCCGCAGTTGTCTTAGTTTCTAGGACTGCTATAAAGCAAATGCCACAAATGAATGTCTTTAAAGTACACAGACTTGCTTTTTGAGTGTGTAGGCTAGAAGTCTGAATGGAGGGCATTGGTTATAGTAGAAGATCCTTGTTTCTGTTAACTTCTATCCTCCCCACTTGTCTCTGTGTCTGTAATGCTTTTATTTTTTTTTAACATTTTATTAGGGGCTCATACAACTGTTATCGCAATCCATACACACATCAATTATGTAAAGTGCATTTGTACATCATTCTCAAAACATTTTCTCTCCATTTAAACCCCCGACATTAGGTCCTCATTTTTCCCCTCCCGC
>NW_022103918.1:15427647-15429372 GCF_000313985.2 Echinops telfairi
GTCTCCACTCCACACCCTCCCCACTCCCTTTCACATTGGTATGATTTTGGTCTGGGTCTTAGATGCCTGATACCTGATCCCATCAACACCTCATGATCACACAGGCTGATGTGCTTCTTCCATGTGGGCTTTGTTGTTTCTCAGCTAGATGGCTGCTTGTTTACCTTCAAGCCTTTAAGACCACAGACACTAAATCTTTTGATGGCTGGGCACCATCAGCTTTCTTTGCCACATTTGCTTATGCAAATTTGCTTATGTCTTTAGCGATTGTGTCAGGGAAGGTGAGCATCACAGAATGCTGGATTATTAGAACAAAGTGTTCTAGTGTTGAGGTAGTATATGAGTCGAGGCCCAATGTCTATCTGCTACCTTAATTCTTAACAGATAGATAAAAGTATATGGATCCTTTTCTGTATCGTTATATATAAATATATTTACATATGTACATGCTTGTATTTAGACCTCTATAAATGTCCTTTGCCTCTTACTTCTTTCCTCTATTTCCTTTTAGTTTCCTCTTGTCCCGCTATCATGTTCAGCCTTCATTTGGGTTTAGTAATTCCTCACTTTTACATTGTCCTTGATTAAGCCCCACTAGGCATCCTATGCCCTTCCCTCCATTGATTTTAGTTCACTTGTTGATCGTGAGTGGGCATTTTCTTGCATTTGCGAAGTTGTCAAGAATGAGGTTTGTCATCAATTGATATTTCACCTTTTCGAAATAATAAAAACCACAAACACTTTTACACTTGAGTTTTTCACATAGTGCTGTCTTTTTAAGCTGTGTTCAACATCTCAACAGTTTCTGCAGCATTTTTCCCAAACAGGAAACAAAATTTCACAGCTGCACGCTGTTTTCATAAATTGACCATCACAAAATATGTTTGAGCAAAACTGCTTTTATGAAAAAATTTACTGCGACCAGAGGGAACCTTCCCAGGCAATGCCACTGGGTGTACTCACTCAAAAGTGAGTTGCTTGATGCTCACCTAGAGCAAAAAATGCATACTGTGAAAGTTCTGTCCAGCGTTTTTTTTTTTCGTTTTTGTTGTCATTTTGTGGGGGGTACTCCTCGTGTGTATAAAAGATGACAGCAATAGAAAGCCTCGTGGAGTGAAATCTATTCTGACTCATGAGGTCAGTCAGAATTGACTCCATAACAACTGGTAAAAAGAGGTTTGCATAGTCACTAGGCTGTCTTTCCAGGAGCCCTGGTGGTATAGTGATTATATGCTTGGCTTCTAAGCCAAAAGGTTGGCAGTTTGAACCCACTCAGTGGTTCTCAGGAAGAAGACCTGAAGATTTGCTTCCATAGAGATTATACTCTATGGGACATTTTTTTTCTCTCTCACATGGAGTCACTATGTGTCTGGTTCAGGAGACTAGTATGGGCTTGTCTCTGAAATAGCTGTCTTGCATCTATCCTTGGTTTATTTATTTTTATTTGTTTTTTGGTGATATGACTGTTTGCTTTTATTATTAATAATTATATCTCATGATATTATATTAAATAAATTTCTTTACATTTAATTTAATCACGTAAATGGACATCTAAAATGGTCATTAAAAAGACAAGATAAACGGTGAGGTCCCCAGGGAATGCTGAAGGTGGACTTTGGGGCCAGGCCACGGTGCCCCAACAGACTGGACTTGAAAACACTCCTAAAGGCCAACAAACAGTAAACAGTCCTTGAACTAACTACAAGCTTTTCTTTTTTTTTTTTT
>NW_022103918.1:15430222-15435593 GCF_000313985.2 Echinops telfairi
CAACCACTGAAGACAAAGTGGGTGAATAAGCAAATGTGGTGAAGAAAGCTGATGGTGCCCGGCTATCAAAAGATATAGCATCTGGGATCTTACAGGCTTGAAGGTAAACACGTGGCCATCTAGCTCAGAAGCAACAAAGCCCACATGGAAGAAGCACACCATCCTGTGCGATCATGAGGTGTCGAGGGGATCAGGTATCAGGCATCATCAGAACAAAAAATCATAGTGAATGAGGGGAGGTGGTGCGGAGTGGAGACCCAAAGCCCATTTGTAGGCCATTGGACATCCCCTTACAGAAGGGTCTTGAGGAGAAGACGAGGCAGTCAGGGTGCATTGTAGCAACTATGAAAATACAACTTTCCTCTAGTTCCGAAATGCTTCCTCCCCCCGTCCCCACACTATCATGATCCCAATTCTGTCTTACAAATCTGGCTAGACCAGAGGATGTACACTGGTATAGATAGGAACTGGAAACACAGGGAATCCAGGGTGGATGATCCCTTCAAGACCAGTGGTATAAGTGGCGATACTGGGAGGGTGTACAGAGAGTGAGTTGGAAAGGGAACCGATTACAAGTTCCTACATGTAACCTCCTCCCTGGGGGATGGACAACAGAAAAGTGAGTGAAGGGAGACATCGGATAGGGCAAGATTTGACAAAATTATAAATGATCAAGGTTTCATGAGGGAGGAGGGCGCGGGGAGGGAGGGGAAAAAATGAGGGGCTGATGCCAGGGGCTTAAGTGGAGAGCAAATGTTTTGAGAATGATGAGAGCAATGAATGTACAAATGTGCTTTAAACAATTGATGTATGTATGAATTGTGATAAGAGTTGTATTAGCCCTTAATAAAACAATGGAAAAAAAGACAAGATAAAAAGAAAAAAGTCAAAGTAGATGTCAGAAGTGAATCTGAAGCTAAAGTGAATGGAAGAAATGATGAGTAAGGAGGAGTACCTTGAGGAGACAAACTAGAATATTATAATGAAATGTGTGATGACCTGTAACATGCTGATATCTCAAGCTGAAAAATTGAATTAAAAAATCAAACTTTGAGCCGAAATACTAAATCATTCTGTGGACAAACTATTGGATAATTTAAGAAGCATAAAAATAAGATGGAATCACTAGACAGAATAACTGAACCAAAAAGAATTGGTTTATGTCCAACTATTTCAAGAGGTAGAATATGATTAAAAACCGAAGACAATGAAGGGAGAAGTTTCAGCTTCACTTAAGGTATTAGTGGAGAAACAAAACTCCAGGAATTGATGAAATGAATGCCAATTGAAATGTTCAACGGACTGATGAAGCCCTGGAAGCCCTGGTAGCCAAGAAGTTTAGAAGAGAGTCACTTTACCAACCTACTAGAGCTCTCTCACTGCCATCGAGTCAATTCTCATTCATAGTGAAGTGAGTGGAGAAGATCCATATTTGTGCCTACTCCAAAGAAAAGTGACCCCGCAACATGCAGAAATTATCAAACAATATCACTGGTATCACATTCAAGTACATTTTAACTGCAAACAATAAAACAATTGCAGCACTACATCGACAAGTAGCTACTAGAAATTCAGACTAGATTCAGAAGAGGATATGGCGCAAGGGATATCATTGCTGATACCAGACAGACCTTGGCTGACGGTAGAGAATACTAGAAACATTTTTACTTATGTTTTGTTGACAATGTAAAGACATTTGTTTCTGTGGATCATAGAAAAACAACAACATAGATACCATTTTAAAGAATAGGAATCCCATAACACTCTTTTGTAGTCATCGGAACCTGTACATCAGTGGTTCACAACCTTCCTAATGCCGTGACCCTTTAACGTAGTTCCTCATGTTGTGGTGAGCCCCCAACCGTAAGATTATTTTTGTTGCTACCTCATTCATAGCTGTAATTTTCCTACTGTTATGAATCGGATGACCCCTGTGAAAAGATCATTTGACCCCCAAAAGGGTGGCGACTCACAGGTGGTAAACCGCTGCTGTAGATGGACCAAAAGGCAGTTGTTCAAACAGAACAAGGAAATATTCTATGGTTTAAAATAAGGTAGGATTTTTGTTAGAGCTGTGTTCTTTCACCATATTTATTTAATCTGTTTGCTGAGCAAAGAAGCCAAGAAACTGAACCAATGAAGAAACACGCAGCATCAGGATTGAAGGAAAGCTCTTTAGCAACCTGCAATATGCAGAAGATACAACCTTGCTTGCGGAAAACCAAGAGTCCTTAAAGGACTTTCTCCTGAAGATCAGACTGCAGTCTTTGAGTATTGCAACTTGATGTAAAGAAAACAAAAATTCTGACAACTGGACAATAGACAATGTCATGATTAATAGAGAAAAGATTGAAGTTGTCAGGGATTTCATTTTCCCTAGATCTACTATAATCAGTGCTCATGGAAGTAGCAGTCAAGAAATGAAACACATTGCATTGGGTCAATCTGCTACGCAAGACCTCTTCAAAGTTTTGAAAAACACTGATGTACTTTGAGGACTATGGTGCGCTTCACCCAATCCTGGTATATTCAATCGTATTAATATGCATGTGAAAGTAAAACAGTAAAGAAAATTGAGGAAGAACTGGCACATTTGAATTAAGGTGTTGTGAAAGAATATTGAAAGTACCATGGACTTCCAAAAGAACAAACAAATCAGTCTTGGAAGAAGTACAGCCAGAAGGTTCCTTAGAAGTGAGGAAGTCATCTCACATGTGATGGACATATCATCAGGAGGGACCACCGGCTAAAAAGAAAATCCCATTTGGTAAAGTAGAGGGCCAGTGAAAAAGAGGAAGACCTTTAATGAGGTGGATTAACATTGGTTGGAAGAATGGACTGAAGTATATAACAATTGTGAAGATGGCATAGGAAATGGCCCTGTTTTGTTGTGCTGTACATAGGGTCACTATAAGTCGAAATCAACTTGATATCTCCTAACAACAACAACAACAACAATAACAACAAGTCATCCATTGTGTTTGAAACTGGGGATAAGATGATGGCCCTGTGATAGGTAGGACTATTGTGCCAACCTGGCCAATAACCGCATGTGGGGATAATGAGTTTAATTGAAGGGCAAAGAGATAAATGACTCTGCGAGCCTCACCTTTCTGTCTCTTGCTCTCCGATGATCGGACCAGGGTGCGGTCCATCTACCGTAGCTAGTTCTCTGCCTCAACTTGTGAGCTTCACTACCTGTGAGACACCCAACCAGTGGACTGTGTTGCTATAGTTTGAGGTTCCTTCAAGACCTGCTTTGCCACACTGCTGGTGTAAACATCACCTGAGCTGGGGATTGTTGGACTCTGTCATCTGGCTGACTGTTGGTGGCCTGCCCTGTTGTTTGCTCCCTGTGGCCAGACTACCTGTATTGCTCTACAGAAGACTCAGCTGTCTGTTTCCTTGACTTTCACTCAGTAGCCCTCATGAGTTGAAGGACTGACTGCCAGTGTATTAACTGTCTGAAGGAAGTGAGTTGAACTGAGCCATTTGTACTGCCCTTTTGACTAATTAGCTGTACATTTCTTATGTTGCATCTATCTAGATATAAAATCATAAGTGTCCTGGTTTTGTTTCTCTAGAGAACCCTAACACAGGCCCTAAGAGAATATATTTAATAGATTGTGTTGAAATGCTTTAAATTAAATTAAGTGAAGGGTACAGAGTAGAGGATCTTGAAAAGAGATCCTAGTGCACTCTGTCTACCTCAATCCTTGTCCTTCATGGGGTTCAAAAAAGAAAAAGTACCAACAATTACCTTTTGCTCCGGCTGCACTGTGGCCAACAGTGAGCTGCGCGGCAGTGCCCACCGCTACGGTCCAGAGTTCAGAGTTACGGTAGCTTCGGGGGGCCTTATTTTTGGGGGGATGCCTTATATTTCAGCGAGAGGCAAAACTGTAAGTAGGTCTTACTTTCGGGGGATGTCTTACTTTGGGGGAAACATGGTATGTACCTTGAAAGAACAGAATCTAATAGCAAATAGCCTGGACCACCTAGGACTGGATAGAAACTAAATCAAAAGTATCTAATTAGGAACATAGTACCCGACATATTCTCTCCTTGGCTTTTATGTAACTATTTTTAAATGTTTTTTTTTTCCCCAATGGGAGGTTGATGCTCTCCATTTTCCTACCAGTGTAAATGTATTTGCTTCTTTTGAGACATGCATGCTCCCTTCCCCCTTCTTGAGCTGAATTTCTACTCAGCTTCACTTATCACTCTGGTAGCACTGTCTGCTGGTTTGGGGTGACCTTAGCACAGTTTTGTATGGCAGCAACTCCATGGTCATTTCCTCTCTTCAATCCTGAGAAGCTGACCCTAGCTAAAGTTAGGTCTCCTGTGTCAAAGTGATTTTTAGGATGTATATATAGATGGGGTGATGTATGCTTCATGGGCACTAGGCTCTCCACTGTGTTCCTTGGCAGAATGGTATAGATTTTTTCAAAGCATGTGGAATTAAACGTGTTTTCATTTTGAAATGAGTGTAATTTAACAGGAAGTGGCATAGGTCGGATAGGAAGGCCTTCTAAAAGGAGAATCGGTGGTGTAGTGGTTAATCAATGGGATGCTAACCAGGTCAAAACCATCAGTTGCCCTCTGGAGAAAGAGGCAGCTTTCTACTCTTGTAAAGAGTTAGTCTTGGAACCCCCTGGGACAGTTCTCTTTGGTTCTGCAGGGTCATTGTGAATCAGAACCGCCTTAATGGCAGTGAGTTTTTGGTAGTTAAAACAGTGTAAAATCAAAACTAGGGTATAGACATTAATACAATTTTATCATATAATTGTGTAACCATTGCCACAACTAAGATGAATGATGCCAGCCCCACCATGATCCCCCTTCTGCTATATGTTCTTTGATAGCCATTGTTCCTTTCCTTTCCCCCTCATCCTTACCCTCTCATTACCATTAAATTATCCTACACCTTTATATTTTTGCCTTTTTAAGAATTTTATACAAATGGAATCATATAGCTATGACTATGTGAGATTAGCATTTTTTACCCAGCATGATGCCCTTGAGATCCTCCAATTTGTTTCATGTATATTAATAATTCTTTCCTTTGGGTTTCTGAGTAGTATTACAATGGTATGGATACAGGATACTTTTTAGTCATTCACATATTGCGGATATTTTCATTCTCAATTTTTAGCTGAAACAAATCTGTGATTTATAATTGTGTACAGGTGGTATGTAGACATGTTTTCGTTTCTCTTGGATAAATGCTCAGAAGGGCAATTGATGGGTATTGTGTTAGACAGGGTTCTCTAGAGAGATAAGACCAAATTGCTGATAATTTAATATATTTATGAAGATAATTAGATATATAACAAGAAATGAACTATTAAATCATATACAGATAAATATATAA
>NW_022103918.1:15435792-15437374 GCF_000313985.2 Echinops telfairi
GTCCCACAGGTAGTTAGCCTATAAATTGAGGCACAGAACAAGCTAGGCAGCCGCACACTGGTCTGATGAACAAAGAGCAAGAGACAAGAAAGGCGAGGCTCACCAAGCCATTATCTCTCCGCCCTTCAGTTAATCCTACTTGTGTTTATCGGCCAGGCTGGCACAATAAACTATATCAGGTATTATACTAAGTGTAGATTTAAGTTTTTAAGAAACAATTATTTATTAATTTGTTAAAAAAAATATTTTCCACAGTTTAATTAAAATTTCATATCCCCAACAGAAATGTTTTAAAAAAATCATTTTATTGAGAGCTCTTATAGCACTTATCACAATACATCCATCCATCCATTGTGTTAAGCATATTTGTACATATGTTGCCATCATTTTCAAAATATTTTCTTTCTACTTGAGCCCTTGGTATCAGCTTCTCATTTTTCCTCTCGATCCCCGCTTCCTCCCTCATCATCCCTTGATAATTGATAAATTATTATTTTTTTTCATGTCTTACACCAACCGCTCACTCCCTTTACCCTCTTTCTGTTGTCCATCCTCTTGGGAGGGGATTATATGTAGCTCATTGTGATCAGTTCCACCTTTCTACCCCTACCTTCCCTTTACTTTCCTGGCATCCCTATTCTCATTATTGGTCCTGAGGGGGTTATCTGTCCTGGATTCCCTGTATTGCGAGCTCATATCTGTACCAGTGTACATACTCTGACCTAGCCGTATTTGTAAGAATTGGGGTTATGATAGTGTGGGGCGGGGAGAAGGAAGCATTAAAGAACTAGAGGAAAGTTGTGTGTTTTGTCAGTGCTATACTGTACCCTGACTGGCTCGTCTCTTCCTTGTGACCCTTCTGTAAGGGATGTCCAATTGTCTACAGATGGGCTTTGGTCTCTACTCCTCCCCCTGACCCCCCTCATTCACATCGATATGATTTTGTTGTTTTGGGTCTTTGATGCCTGATCCCATCGACTCCTCATGATCACACAGGTTGGTGTGCTTCTTCCTTGTGGGCTCTGTTGCTCTTTAGCTAGATGGTCGCTTGTTTAACATGAAGCCTTTAAGACCCCAGATGTTATATCCTTTGATAGCTACGCACCATCACCTTTCTTCACCACATTTGCTTATGCACCCATTATGTCTTCAGCAATCATGTCAGGGAAGGTCAGCAGAGTTATTAGAACAAAGTGTTCTTGCATTGGATTGTTAGGTTATTAGAACAAAGTGTTCTTGCATTGAGGGAGTACTTGAGTGGAGGCCCAATGTCTTTCTGATGCCTTAATACTTAACAAGTAAATATATGTATGTAGATCTATTTCCCTATCGTTATTGTGTTAGCCTGGGTACTTTAGAGAAACAAATCCACAGAAACTCATGTATAAGAGAGTTTCATGTAAAGGTTAAGTGTGTATCAAGAAAACATCCAAACCCAGTGCTGCCCAAGCCCACAAGTCCAACGTTAACCCATATGTCCAACACCAATCCACAAAGTCTTCCTCCATCTCATAGACATGCAGAGACAATAATAAGCACAAAAACAAGACAAAGCAAAACACAATAACAAAATAAAAAAACA
>NW_022103918.1:15437984-15440606 GCF_000313985.2 Echinops telfairi
CCCGAGAACTGGAAAGGCGAGGCTCACCAAGCCATTTATCCCTCTGCCCTTCCATCAACCCCACATGTATTTATCGGCCAGGTTGGCACTAACTACATCAGCCCTGGTGTGCCCAGCAGAAATATTTGAGACACTCATGTTCTATTTTTGCTAGCAAATATATTACCACTGATTTTTATTTTAGCTGTCCTAAAAGGTTGTTAGTGATCCTGGTGCTAATTTGGATTTTCTTAGCATCTCGTAATGAGGGACATTTTGTGTGCTTTTTTGTCGTCCTCTTTGTATAGTCTCTTTGATGAAGTTTCTGTGTGTCTTTTGTTTATATCTTGATTGAATTTTTAAAAGCTGTTTTGAGAATTCTCTGTAAATATTTTCTCCCAGTCTGTAGCTTGTCTTTTTGGCATGTGACATTGTATTTCTTATTTTTATTTTAAAAGATTTTTGGCTATACAACAAGGCTGTGAACATAGTCCAAGTGATTTGTATAGATGCTTTGCTCAGATTTTCCCAATGTTAACATTTTACCTTTTTTTTATAAGCATTCTTTCTCTGGATATGCATATATGCAAGGTAATTCAAAAGTATTCCAGTTGATAATTACACAGGATTATTTTAAATAAAACATGTTTAAAAATATCTCTGTGATTTGAACTTTGGACAAAATAACAATTGTGCAGATACTGCCAGACCAGGCAGTTTTTCATTCTCTTATACAGAGGGTTGCTATAACTTGAAATTGACTTGACATCCAACAACTGTCATCAGTAGATGGTTGCAGACCAATTATTTCAGTAAGACACTTAGTCTCCGTAGCATTAAAAAAAAAAAGTCCAGTCAAAACAGTGGCTTCTGAGAGCATCTGCTGGCCTAGTTAAATTCCAGGCAGAAAAGTCACCACAGCAGGTTATGGTGACTGAATGTTTATTCTCCAGAGGGGTAATCTAATAGATTTCCCGTAAGAATACAGAATAATCATGGAGGCTTATTATGAAGAAGTTTTAAGAAATAGAGAACTTCATTGGTGAGTAAAAGGCCAGGAAAATTGCACAGATAATTTTTTTCCATTAAAGGAATGAATCGACTCATTTTTCAGGGTGCCGATGGCTGTCCTACCCTTGAGGATTTTGTTAAGAAACTTTGCCTCATCCATCCTAAAGCCTGATCTTGCTCCTTTTGATTCCTCTATGTTCCTCAAATTTGAAGAATACTGAAAAGGAACACAATTTGAGTTCCTTGAGGATGCTGAAACTACTGTTTTGGCATGATGTAAATCATAGAGTGCAGAAATCTTTTGGGGTAAGGTCAGAGAGACTGAAACACTTCCTTTCATGAGTGTGTGGACCTAGATGGAAAATATGTTGAGAAACTATAGTGAAAACCAAACTTGCTGCCATTGAGTGTATTTGACTTACAGTGACCCTACAGGGCAGTGCGTACCTGCTCTGTAGAATTGCCCCTGTTTATTTCTGAGATTGTAACTCTTTATGTGTGTAGAAAGCCTTGTCTTTCTTCTGAGGAACAGCTGGTGGTTTTGAACTACTGACCTTGCGGTTAGTAGCTGAACACATAATCATTACATCACCAGTGCTTCTCCTGAGAAACGGTAGCTTTACCTTTTTTATATTTCACTTAGAATTGACTCGATGGCATGATTTTGATTTTGTAGTACAACCTTTTCACTTATATACTTGTGTATAAGCCGAGTTTTTCAGCACATTTCTAATGCAGTTTTTGGGGCAAAATTAGGTGCCTCAGTTGACATTTGGATCAGATAATAGCGTACCCGTTTTTGGACATTGAATGTTAACATAGGGCTGTGGTCCTTGGAAAACTCATTGCCATCAAGTCGAATCTGACTCAGAGTGACCCTGTAGGATACGGTAGAACTGCCCCTGGGTTTCTGAGACCATAAGGAAGTAGAAGGCCTCATCTTTCTCCCTCAGAACAACTGTTGGTTTTGAACTGCCTGCTTTGTGATTAGCAGCCCAATGTGTTACTCATTATGCCACCAGGGCTCCTATGAGTTAGAATTGACTTGATGGCATTGTAGGGTTATTTTTTTGTTGGTGATCCTTGAGAGACAGAAAACATGAAGTAAATTCCATTTTGTGTCTGAGTTTTGCTTGAGAATACTTGCTGGTAAAAGGAAGTGTAGATGAACTATAGAGTAATGATGTTGGTTGATGGCAGAAACAGAAATTGGGTTTGAAGTTTTGACGTGGTTAGAAATAGCAGGCGAGAGAGAGAGAGAATTTGCAAAGAAGTAACATTAGAAATGTGCTTAGAGTGTCCCTTAAGTTTATATGGAGGGAACAAGAAGGCCAGTAAATTAGTAGACAGATAACAACTAGATTAAAAAAATTTTTTTAAAATCATTTTATTAGGGGCTCATACAACTCTTATCACCATACATACATACATCAATTGTGTAAAGCACATTTGTACATTCATTTCCTTCATCATTCTCAAAACATTTGCTCTCCACTTAAGCCCCTGGCATTAGCTCCTCATTTTTCCCCCTCCCTCATGCGCCCTTGATAATTTATAAATTACTGTTTTGTCATATCTTGCCCTGTCCAACGTCTCCCTTCACCCACTTTTCTGTTGTCTGTCCCCCAGGGA
>NW_022103918.1:15441324-15455158 GCF_000313985.2 Echinops telfairi
GCTATATCTTTTGATAGCCGGGCACCATCAGCTTTCTTCACCACATTTGCTTATTCACCCACTTTGTCTTCAGCGGTTGTGTCAAGAAGGTGAGCACCATAGAATGCCAATTTAATAGAAGAAAGTATTCTTACATTTAGGGAGTATTTGAGTGGAGGCCCAATGTCCTTCTGCTACCTTAATACTAAACCTATAAACATATGCACATAGATCTATTTCCCCATCATATATAAATATATTTGCATATGTACATGTCTGTATCTAGATTTATCTAGATTTTTAATTGTTTCTTAATTATTTATTAAGGCAGTTGAATTTTCAATTAAAAATAATGTATTTTGGGATTTATATTTATAAAGGATAAATTTTCAGAGTTGTATAAAACTTGGTGAAAGTAAATGGAAGTATCTCATTGCCATTGAGTCAGTGCTGACTCATATTAAACCCATGTGGGTTACTGAGACTGTAACGATTTACGGAAGTAGAAAGCCCAGTTTGTTCTCCCGTGGAGGTGTTGTTGATTTTGAACTGCTGACCACATGCATCACAGCCCAACTCAGAAGAACTACACCACCAGTGTTATGCATTTCTTGTTTTATGTAAAATAGTATGATACACACAAATTGTAATAGTTAAGGATGCCTTTGATTTCTGTGTGAATTATACCTGGATATGAAATATGAAAACAAAAAGCCTCACAATTGGACTGTTTATCAGCAGCATAATAAATGGAGAAAAGATTAAAATCAGCAGTGACTTTGTTCTGCTTCGATCTACAATCAGTATTCATGGAAGAAATGGCCAAGAAACCACTTATGTGTAGCAATGGCCAAATCTATTGCAAAGACCTCTTTATAATTCTCAAATATATCAATGCTACTTTGTTCAGTAAGGTAGTGTGACTTAAACTGAGTCTTTTTTCATATGTATATATGAACTGTACAATAAAAAATGAAAATGAAAGGAGAACTGATGTATTCTATTTATGGTGAAGAATATTGAATATACTCTTGGAAGTGAGAGTAGCAAGACTTCAACTTGTTTACTTCGGACATATTGTAAGGAAATAACCATCACTGAAAAATGACATCATGCTTGATCAAGTAGATGGTGAAAATGAGGAAAACCTTCAGTGTGATTGATGTAGTAGAAGGTAGACTGAAACAAACAGGACTTGAAGGTGGCATCGAACCAGGCATTTCACTCTGTTACATAAGAGGTACAATGAATTGGAGGCACTTCTACAGCAACCACCAACAGTTGCCAAACAACTACATGAAAATAAAATGAAGAAAGGTAAACTATCATAAACTGGTCCGTTGTAAAGAATGTATTAATCCTATTAATTAAAAAAGGCAGCAAAGGACAAAAAAAAATCAAACAAAAGTGGGACAAAGTACAAATAGCAAGATGATTATTTTGAAAATATCTCTATCATTAATTGTATCAAATATAAATTCAGTAAACATTACAATAAAAAGGCAGAATGTCAGGATGAATTTTAAAAAGCAACATCCAACTATATTCTGCTTATGGGAGATGTACTTACAGATTTAAAGTGAAAGATGGGACAAATAACAGTCATAAGAAAGTTGAAATATTATTAATTTAAGACAGTTTAAACTTTATGGAAAATACACGTATCATGCCAAGGCATTCAAATGTGTGGATCATAACAAACTATGAGAAGAATGGGAATTCCAGAACATTTCATTGTGCTCATGAGGAACTTGTGCATGGACCAAGAGGCAGTTGTGCAAACAGAACAAGGGAATACTGAGTGGTTTAAAAGCAGGAAAGGTGTGTGTTAGGGTCGTATCCTTTTGCCATACTTATTCAATCTATATATATTGAGTCTACAAGTAATCAGAAGCTGGATTATATGACGAAAACAGCATCAGGATTGGACGAAGGCTTAGTAAACCGTAGTAAACCTATGATATGCAGATGGCACACCTGACTGCCTGAAAGTGAGGAGGAATTGAAGCACTTGTAGCCTTCAATATGGAGTACAACTTAATGTAAAGAAAACCACAATCCTCACCACTGGACCAGTAGGTGCCATCAGGATAAATGGAGCAAGGATTAAAGTTGTCAGTTAATAAAAGGTAATAATGAAAAAAGTCATGTTAGAATTACATCATAAAGGAATTAGGATGGAACTGTCAGACTGCAACCCTTTTAGAAGTCAGCTGCTATCTGTACAAAGAGAGGATTATAGTTTATTAGAAAATAGTGAATGTGGAAAAGAGTAGGGGAGTGGGAAGAAGAAATATTTTAACCAAGACTTGGAAGAGTTAAAAAGTTAACTGAGGAAAGAACATTCTAAGTAGCCACCCGAACCCCACACTCACTGCCATTGAGTAGATGTCAAATCCTAGTGACTATGGGGCCGAGCAGTGCTGCCCCTGTGGGTTTCTGGAACTAACTCTTTAAGGGAGTAGAAAGTCTCATCTTTCTGACTTGCATCAGCTGGTGGTTTCAAGCTGCCGACCTTGGTTAGCAGCCCAACGTGTAACGACTGTGTCACCTGGACTCCTTTCTCGTTAAAGAGGACAGGCCATATGAAGGTTCGAAGAAAAAAAAAGTACAGATAGCAGCTAGAAACACAGGGAATTCAGGACAGATAAGCCCCTCAGGACCAATAACGAGAGTGGTGATACCAGGCGGGGAAGAGGAAGGTGGAGGGAGAAAGGGAGAATTGATCACAATGATCTACGTATAACCCCCTCCCAGGGGGATGGACAACAGAAAAGTGGATGAGGGGAGACATCGGTCAGTATAAGGCATGAAAAATTTTTTAAATAAATTATCAAGGGTTTGTGAGGGAGGGAGGGTGTTGTTTGAAGTTAGTTGCTTAAATGTATTTTTTTTTCTTGTGAGAGAGTGAGTGAGTGAGTGAGTGAGTGAGTGAGAGTGAGTGAGTGAGTGAGTCAAATGTATTCTTTTTAATGATAAAGGTGTGCTCTATTATAAGGAAATTTTAAATAAAACCAACAATACTGAAAATAATGTACCAGGCATTGAGAGCCATAGTCAGATTTATTTATTTTAATTTTTAAAAAATTTATTTTTAGACTTATTTATTAAACAGGCATTCATTTGCTGTTCTATGAATAGTTAACAGGTGATGCAACAAAATATTTTACTGGAAAAACATGAATAAAAAATACATGATGGTGAACCAGAATTTGGGGTCCTTTATTTTTTGGTTGTATTGCTAGCCTATTTTTAAACTTTGATGTCTAGAGATATATTTTATATTTTGTATAAATACTTAAACTATGGGAAGACGTTTGAGGTAGTTAGTTTATTGTGCCAACCTGGCCGATAAACACATGTGGGGTTAATTGAAGGGCGTAGGGATGAATGGCTCGGTAAGCCTCACCTTTCTATTTCTTGGTCTCTTGCTTTGTGATGGTTGGACCAGGGTGCAGCTGCTTTAGCTGGTTCCCTGCTTCAGCTGGCAAGGCTCACTTCCTGCAAGACATCCCTGAGGAGAAGCCACATGGATCTACCCCGATGCAGCCTTGTGTGCTGGAGCAGCTGTGTGGAGACCCCCACCAGCATTGAGATGCTTACACATTCACTGATTCAGCTTTCCTCCTGCAGTCGGCATCATAGTGTGTGTTTTGTGAGATGGAGGAGGACTTTGTGGATTGGTGTTGGACTTATGGGTTAATGTTGGACTTGTGGGCTTGGGCAGCACTGGGTTGGGATGTTTTCTTGATGCACACTTAACCATTATCTAAAACTCTCTCTTATACATGAGTTTCTGTGGATTTGTCTCTCTAAAGTAAGTACCAAGACGAAAGAAAGCTAACGTTATGAACTCAAAGCAACCCCCTGTGTCATAGAATGGAATTGTTCCATTGGGTTTTCATGCTGTGATCTTAACAGAAGAGAGTCCACAGCATTCACTTCTGCATGGGTAACCTAAAACCTCCAGTCTTAAACTAACAGTGTAGTACAGACTTTGCATCTTCCGGGGACCCACACGGGGCTCCCATGAGCCAAAGTTGATGCCACAAACCTAAGAACAAAAACTAGCCACATGATGGAAACTTCTCAGTTATTCACTGGTTAAATCATTTAAGCTCCCTCTTATAGTTAGTTTTGAAAAGAAAAACTCTTCTTGAGTCTTTTTCAGGCTATTTTGATGGAAACACAAGTTTACTCAGAATTTAAAATTTTAAATGTATTGTTCCATTGTTTTTAGCTTTCCAGTTTTGCAGTTATGAAGCCTGGAGTCATTTAATTCTAGAGCCTTGTCATGAAACTTATTTTACATCTCTGGAGACTTGGAGGTGGAATTAACTGGAAAGTATTTTGGGGGTATGAGGGCTTATCAACATGGGCTGGTGGAGCTTCTCTTTTATCTCTATGATGGCTTAGCGGATTTTTCTCTTCTATTTTCTTAGATACTTGGTAGACTCATTTTATATTGCATTGTATTCTTTAGTTTTATCTTATCCAAAGAATAAAGCTCTAGTCTGTGGCAATTTACCAAGTTGTGCTTATTCTGGGAGGGGATCTTGAGATAGATATATCAATCCTCTTCCCTCACCCTGCTTTCAGTGCCTTCCATTCCTGAGACTTTTGTAAATTTTGTGATATAAATGTGTTAATTCTTATTTTGCCCACTCGTAATTTATGGTACATGTGCCTGTGTTTGTTTAATCAGTTTTCACTTGTCTTTTGGCTTTCAAATTTTTTACAGTTTCCTTCCATATTTTCTTGTATTTATGCAGAAACAAAAACTCAAAAGCAATCCTGGCTATCTTTTACTGAGTTTGGGAAAAGACTGGAATAAAATGGTATCTTCTTAATGTGCAATTAAAATTTTCTGTTACTCTAGTTGCAGTTGAATTGATTCCAACTCATGCTAATTCCACATGAGCTAGAGTAGAGCTGTGTTCCACAGAGTTTTCAAGGTTGATTATTTTGGAAGTAAATCACCAGGCATTTTTTCTGAAGTCCTTCTGGGTGGACCTGAACCTCCACCTTTTTATTGCAGGTGATCATGTTAACTACTTGTAGTACTCAAACCCCAAACAACCAACCAAACTGAAAACCACTGGCCCTGCGCTGATCCGGCCTCATAGCGGCCTTGCAGGACAGTAGAACTGCCCCGCTGGCATTCTGATGCTTTGAATCTTGAGAGCAGAAAGCCTCATCTTTCTCTGTTGAAATCTACCTCACATGTCTCCTCTTCCCAGAAGCCTTTTGTGGTCCTTCCAACGAGGTGCACCACTTTCTGATACTTTCCACCCACCAGGAACGTTGTTCTTTTGACATTTGTATGTCAAATGTTCTATATGATATTTATATGTCATATAATTAGTGCTTGATGCCTTTCCCCACTATTCCCTCCTCCTTAAACCTTACTGTAAGTTGTAAAATTTGTTACATTGACCTTGTTTATGTAGGTGCAAATAATTGCTGTTTTCATCTGTGTAGGAGATAAGACTTGAATTGGATTGAATGCTTTTATTAATTATAAATATATTTAGAATGTCAGCAATATATTAAATACTGAGGATTACACAATTGACTCATACACTAAAGCAATAAAGACATTAATTAAATTTATGTATAAAGTCTGAGAATTATAAAGCCTAGTTATATCATTCAATGCAGAGATGCAATTACAACATTGTATCTACATCTCTTCTTCTGCCATGTTACAAAAAGGTGAACTACATAATAATGTCATTTTTTTCAACCAACTCATGATTTTTAATGTAGATGACAAGCTTACTTAGTGTTACTGTCTTGTACCCACTCGAGATTAAATCACACACCACTTTAATAAAGTTAAAGAATAAACGTTTTATTAAACAAATGGGCCAACAGGGGGCTATTGCCTGGAAAAACAGTCGCTATGCAGAACAAAGAAAGTAAAGGATTTTTTATAGGTAATGGCAAAGGGCTGACTTAACAGGTGAACATGCAGTCAGGATACCAGGAGGGGCTAGGAGGACCAGCTGCAGGTAGTAAATCAAGGCCTGGCAGGACAGTTTACGTTGCTTGCTAATTGGGCAAGTAGAATATCAGGCAGGAGGGATCCAGAGGCATTTTGAGAGTCGAGGTCTGTCAGGATATCCGGGAAGGGAAGGAGGAAGAAGGGACAGTGAGCTGTTAGCTGGGGCTTGAAGGCAGTTTCAAACAAAATGGAGTTCTTCATGCTAAGCTGGGCTACCACAACTGCATTCTTATAATACTCATAGCTTAAATGAGGTGTCCAATTAAATACTAGAAATATTCTAGAAAGGATATGTAAATGGACATTCTATAAAAGTTGGAAATGTGTTTGAGTAGCTAAATCCATAAAGGATTCCATATACACCCCGCTTCTATGGGTCAATTTGGATTCAAACGGAGTAGATGGCTCCTTCGAGTTTCTCAGACTGAATTTTTACTGGTGCAGACACAGCCTCACCTGTCTCCCTTGCAGCGACTGCTGGGTTTGAGCCGCTGATTTTGTGCTTCAGCGCTCAGTGCTTACCCCGCATTGCCACCAGGGCTCCTTAAAGAAGCCCACTGTTGTAATATTGCTTTTTAATAATAAAAGAGCTTTTCCAACTTTTTTTTCCCCAAAATTTACTTTTACAAGTCAGTTCTACTAAATTTTCTTCTATTTTTTTAAATGTTCAGAAGGAAACAAACGATTGTAGGATTTGATACCTAAATTACATGGAGTAAGATTATTGCTTTAGAAAGGATCATGTTTATTTCGAGGATGCTGTGTTTTAAGAAGCTCGGGATACACTTATTTATTTTAATGTCTTAATAGTTCTTTGAAAAGAAAGAGGAAGACTATCAACTGTATTTTAATATGTAACAATTTCTGGAGTATGGAAAGCCGCAGCGGTCACTAATATGTCCTTTTGTAGAGCTAAATCAGTGCTCAGGAAACTGATGGTATTTGGTTCTTACCACAGGCAAACAAACGGAGATGATGGTTGGGCAGGGGCATTTGTTTTCCTTTTCAAGTTTTCTGGCACTTTGCAAATAATTTATCAAGATGCGACTTATGAAAAACACACAGAAGTAGTATTCTAAAAATTCCATTCTTTTGAAACCGTATTTCTTGGTACTGCATTTATGGAAGCTAAAAATAGATTTTAACTGTCTCCTGAGATTCATTGGATACATGTCGAAAAGACAGATATGGTGTTTTATAGTTTAACTTGGTCAATTCCCAATGCCCATATCATTCTCTTTTTTTCATAATTTCTTCATAAAAATGTAATCACATACAGATTTCTATTTATAACACAATATTAATGTGAATTCCATTTTAGGCTAATCATTATAAAAATGTTCTGGAGATCTGGTTTATATTCTCCAAGTGCTGTATGTGGATGACTTGTTTAATTTTTAGAGAAATTAAAATTTTTTTATTTTGTTGTAGGAATGATGATAATCTGATTAATATTAGATTAATTTATTTTATAATAAATTTTATATTAGTAGCTTGGTCTACATAAGTAAAAAATACTGCTAGTAGAGTTTTAATTAATGCATGCACAGGTTCACGCAAACAGAACATATTTAAACTGGTCTCTGTGGTTAGTAGATAGCTGCAGACAGTTTCTGTCAGTAATAATTCACTTTCTGTAGCAAGTCAGGAGTAACATCAAATTTTTAATAAAATTCAAGTGGGCATCTTCCCAAATCATCAAATCTTTGTAACAAGTGTACAGCAACACTGTCCCACATTACCAACAAAACTGTTTTTAGATGTATCAAGCATTTTTTGAGATGTATCAAGCATTTTTGGGAATTTTGGGAAGACCTTAAAGAAGAGCCATGGAAAGGAAGAATGTTGACTGTGAGAGAGAGAAACTATGGCTGAAGTTTAGTAGCAACTAGGGAAAAAAGACTCTAGAATTATCATTGTTGTGACAACTGTTGAGGTTGTGATTCCATTTTGGAATCCATTTTCCATTTCAGCATGAATTCTAATTTCCAAACGAGTATCTTGTCCTCAGAAAGCTTTTGGCTCTGAGTGCCAGTAGCACGGAGTGAAGATCGACTTAATCAAAAGCTTCTAAACAACAGGGACTCTAGTGAAGATGATTTTTATGGACTGGATTATACCAGGGGCAAGTTGATTTACCAACGCAATTTAGAGTGCAAGGTCCAATCAGAACAGCAGCTTCTGAGGGGATCTGTTTAGCTAGTTAAATTCAAAGCAGAGAGGTCAGTCCGTTCAGGAGGTTATGGCAAGAGTTTTTTCTAGTTCTAAGCGAATATCTTGATAGATTTTTCTTGAAAGACACAACACAATCATGGGGCCTAATTTTGAAGATGTCTTTACAAAAATTGAAAATGGCCCTGGTGAGAAAAGGATGGGAAAGTTGTGACAAGGGACTCTTTCTATCATGACAGTCCATCATCCTTCAAGGACAGAATGACTGTCCTCCAAGAACTTTATTGAGAAGCCATACCCCTTTTACCCATAGCCCTGATACTGCCCCTTCGGGCTTGTTTTTGTTCCCCAAACTCAGAACATGTAAAATAACACTATTTGAGTCCCTTGAGGATGCACAACGTGCCGGATTGATATGCTGTAAATAAAAAAGCAACTAATTCTTCAGAAAATGGTAAACAGATGGAAACATTGCCTTTAGAAGTATATAGATTGATAGTTTCAATACAGTCTTTCATCATTTTTTAGCAGTTCTTTTTGACATACCCATTGTGGGGTTAAAAGGAAGAGGGAACCCCACAAAACATCACAGGTTCGGTAGGCGCAATTGTACAGCGATAATAAGTAAAGATTATAGTAAAGTCATAGAGAGCATAAGAGTTAAAGGATGGAGTCAAGTAATGGAGTCAGACGTAATTCATGGTAGCATTGCTCACCTCAGCTCGGCTTGATGGTCCTCGTGGAGGGGGCTTAGCCTCAGAGAAGAAGCCGCTGCTTCCTCCTCCTTAGCCACCTTCTCCAGCCACCCTTCTCGAGAACCAGGGAGCCTCATTATTTATTGCTAACCATGCATTATGTCACTTTAGGGGGATCTGATTACATTCATACATTACAGAAAGGGGCAATACATTTCATTCTTGAACAAGTTTGATCATTCTGGTGTCTCATACGATAAAGCAGACAATTACAATTCTGGGAGGCATGCAAGTCCCCTGATAGCGGACAATAACCTGAGTCACAGGGAAGGGTAGCGACATAGGCAATACAATCAATAGGCGGGGGATCACCTAGGGGTGTGCCCGCATTTGTTGTGGGATAAACAGTGGTGTCTGCTTGATCTAGACAGTTGATAATGGCTATCTAACCTTGGTCATCCTTGGGCGGGTTTGCCCTCTCTAATCTCCTGCAAGTAAACAGACCACCACTATTCTTATCAGAAGGGAGTGGGTCTTATTTAGGGTGAGTCAGACTAATAGTCTAGCCACTATAGATGGCTGATGTTAAGGAGAATAACCTCTGACCTACTTTCGCTGATCACCTATTGTACAGTCATTCTTAAGCAGCTAAGTCTGGTACATATTTTGGGGAGACAACTTAAGAGAAATCCTTCTGTTCCCCACAACCCATATCTATTGTTTATTACCCATATCTAAGAGCCCTGGTGGCATAGTGATTAAAAGTTGAGCTACTAACTGCAAGGTCAGCAGTTTGAAACCACCAACAGCTGCATGGGAGAAAGACTGGGCTTCCTACTCCAGCTAGGAAACTCACAGGGGCACTCTACCTTGTCTTACAGGGTCCCCATGAGTCAGCACCAACTTGATGGTAGTGAGATTAAAACAAAACCATCTTTGAGACAAGTGTTGAGTTTTCTGTCTTAAGCATTAATACTAATTTGAGTGTATAGGTCAGACATGACAACAGATGGCCACTGCTCCATCATTAAAGTAAAAGATCTTAGAACATTTCTGTAGAGTTATTGCTTAGCATATGGCTTAATTCATTTAGTTTTTTTTCCTCTTAAGATGTTGGGGAAGGTTATTTTCTGATTAGCTCTTGTGTTATTAGGGTAAATAAACTATATTTAATGTATGGAATGTTCCTTTTATAAAAGATAGAAAAGGAAACCATTTATTAGTTTTGGGACTATCATTTGCAGCTACTGATTCTCAAAATCATATATATATATCGCCTAGGTACTAATGATGTTCTCCTTCTACATTTATGCCAGATTTTAAAGCAGATTTTTAAAACAGATTACAACTCTTCTCTATAATATACTTTAAGGATGAAAAAAAGGAGGAATTCTGGGTATTTGTGTGCTTTTAAAAATACTTAGTCTCCCATGGCAGGAGAGAGACATGACAAATTGCTTCTAGGCAGATTTAGGCCTCGGGAACCCTATTGTGTTTTATAGGGTCCTCTGAATTACAGTCAACTTGATGGCAACAGGTTTGGTTTGGTTTTAGTCTCCCATGAATAGATGACTTGATTTATCTTGATCAGCCTAGTAACTTGCTCCACATTTTTCAAAAGTGCAAGGCAGTTTCAGCTAAAAATACACATATCAAAATGCTCCAAATGTTGTGGCCAGAGCTCAAAAATGCTGATCAATTTTGAAAATCTAAATCAGCCGCGGCCATGAAACCCAGGGAAGAACCTTTGTGGGGAAGGACATATTTCCAAAAACTCACCACAGTCCTGTTCTTAGCTGGAGTTTATGCTGATGTTGCCAGACAACTGAGGAATAGGTGCAAAAAGCAGGAAGCATTATTGAATTGAACCCCAGCGCCAATATGGGAAAAGCAAATTAAAATGTAAAAGAATATTTTTCCACTCCTGGCCTCTTAAAATGGCAAAATACATAATTGCTGAAAAAGCTACAGAAAGTGCTAATTTTGCCAGAAAGTGAAAACTAATTATTTTGCATTTAAAGCGCGCACACACACACACACACACACACACACACACACACACACACCTATTAAAACACAAATCCAGTGTTTTTAATGGAAATGAAAGTGCAGATAAGGTTAAGGAGAAAGGTTTTTACATAACGAGTTTGCCTCTGGCCTTGTTTCAATGACTTTTGGTGTTTTTTAGGTTTCATTTGAAGAATGGATGATGATGATTTTGGTGGATTTGAGGTATGTGCTATGATCTAACTTATTTTGCTTAAATAGTTTAACCTTATAGGTTGTAATGAAGTAAACTATTTTTGAAACTGTATAGCTTATCATTGAGATTTATAATCTTTTGATCACTTTGTAACTTGGGAATTTAAAAAATAAAAATTAATCTTCCCTCTGAAAATTAAAACTGGTTTATTACTATTGAAAGTTGGGCTTGCCCGTAGAAATGGTTTAAAGTGAGAGAGTTAAGTGCTACGAGTGGAACTATTACAAAAGAGGTTTTAAAAAATTGTCAGCACATGGTTTTACTGGGCTCCATGTCTGTTAGGAAACCCTTGTGAGATGAGAGATGAGTATTGAAGCTCCTGTCACTTATATTCATGTTTACACCTGTAATGAGTTGATTTAGTATACTAAATATATAGCCTTTTGGTGGTTTATAGAACTAATTAGTATGTTTGTGCTAGTAAAGTATTCTCTTAGGTTTGCATGCTTTATAAGTGGACATTGTTAGCTGAAAAAGCACGCTTCCTGAATCCTTTTCCGTGTGTGCTCATTTTATTGAAATATTTTATAACCTCATTATTTTTAATGGAGCTAGTATAGTCTTGCAGGAAAATCTCTGGGTTAGGAGTCAGGATGCCTGAGCCCAAGTCCTGGAACTACCATCAAGTGAACACTGCAATTGTTATTTTTAAAGACAAGATTTTTACCATTTTGGCAATTTGGTAAAGAATAGATTATAAAAAAATTAAGATTGTAACTAATGATATTAATTAGGATAGAAGTATATATTCAGTATTTTGAATATCATGAAAGAAGTATTAGTTTCTTTAGGTCAGAATCATTTCATTTTGTGCTAAGAGTCTGTCAACATGATGGCATTTAAAATATTTACAGACCTACTTTCATAAAAAGTTGGTTTTTAACACATTTGCTCATTTTCCTCTGATTTTTTGCTGTTTTGTTGAGTGAGTGAGTCTTATCTTTGTAACTGAGTGTGTCATTAAATTTTTTTAAAGCCTTGAGAGAAATAGAGGTTTCAGTGGCATCTGACATAGTTTTTTGTTTGGAATTTACAGTTATTTGAAGGTTAAAACACTATAATCTTTGTAATTTAAAGCATACTTAATGTATTATGCTAGGAATAAATAGGGGAATAGTGCTTCTTAGAATAACAATTTAACTTCAATACCATATTCAATAAATCTAGTCCTTTCAATATTATATATGGTATAATGTTAACCAACCATTACAATTTAACTGTGGTTATTATATTTCTTTTCATATCCTGTTTTGGAAATATGGATGATCTCTATTCTTGGTTATATAAAATATGTTCATTTTTCCTTGTCTGTAGAGTAGCTATTGTATTCTTTTGTGCCCCTAGCTCATGGGGCTGATTGCCCATTTGACTTTTTGGCTGATTACTGGATATAGCAATCTAATAGAAAGTCTAGCTCTTTTCTTGTTTTCATTAGACTGATCTTTCTGTATACAGTTTTGCATTGCATGTCTTAAAATGGATGGTGTTTTATTTTTATAGTATTTTTAGACTTAGTGATCCAAAGGTGCAGAAAGTACAGAGAATGCTCATCTATATTACCTCTTCGCGTTGTACATAGCTTCTTTTGTTACTAACATCTTACACTAGTCTTGTACACTGTTTTAAACATTGATGAACTGATCTTGGTACATTATTATTATTAAGCTCATTGTTCCCTAGTGGTTTAGTGGCTCTATAGGAGAGTGTAGAATTGTCCCACAGGGGTTGGCGTTATAAGGAAATAAAACTTTTTGTCCCCCAGGAGTTTTATTTGGATATAACGTACATATATAGTTCAATAGTTCAGTCACATCAAGGAGAATTATACAGTAATCACTTCATGCTGTTTTAGAACATTTTCTTCACTCTTGTTCTCACTGCTCTTACCTCTCCATTACCCCCTACATCCCCTGCCACATCCCAGGAACCATTAATCCTGTTACTGTCTCTATAGCTTAACTCTCCTGGATTTCATATCCCCAAAATCATTTAAACAAACAGACAACATCAACAACAATCTAACAAGAATGATGAAAGAATAATAAAATAAAACCTCCATTGAAAATAGCTCTTTTGTTTTCAGTAATAATTTATTGTGTAACTTGGATACTAAGATAGAGAAAATTCTACACTCTTTCCCACACACCCAATATTCATAATTGCCCCATGGTTCGTAAACTATTAAATAGTAGGGCATATTAGTTGAAACTGTTAACTTTGGGAATACTCTGTTGAAAGATGTTAAGTTTGGTATTCAATTATTTAAGATACATGTATCTCGTTTCTTCATATTGGTCTGTAGGTAGTCTTTGTACTAATTTATTAAAGAGATGTGGTCTCTGAATGTTTAAGAAGACTTACATGAGGTCCTCAAAAAGTTCATGAAAAAATTTCATCATCTTCTAATTTCTACTTTTACATGAACCGTTGTAAAGCTTCCTGGTGTATGTATAGACAAGTATAAGGTGGAGTAAGCATTGGTCTGCTAAATGAAGGGCCGGTGGTTCAAACCTACCAGCTGCTCAGCAGGAGAAAGATGAGGCAATCTGATTCTTTAAACCCAAAGAAACCTTATAAAGAAGTTCCACTGTGTTCTGTAGGGTCCTTATGAGTCAGAATTCAATCAAAGGCAATGGGTTTAGGTTCCCATTGCCTTTGATTGGATTCTCACTCATAGAACACAGAACAGCCTATAGGACACACACACACACACACACA
>NW_022103918.1:15455423-15458098 GCF_000313985.2 Echinops telfairi
CTCATTGACATCAAGTCAATGCTGATTTTTTAGTGACCCCCCTGTAGGACACACACACACACACACACACACAAAACTAAATTCATTGACATTAAGTCAATGCTGATTTTTAGCAGAGTAGAAAGCCCTGCCTTTCTCCTGCAGAGCTGCTGGTGATTTCGAGCAGACCATGCGATCACAGCCCGACATATAGCCACTACACCACCAGGGCTCCATATTTATAAAGCAGAGATACATAAATATTGTAGTGAACTAGCTTAAAGGACGTAGATTGAAACATCTACACATAAAGATATTTTTGTTGTTAATTGTCATTGAGTTAATTCTGACTCATGTTGAAAATGTAATTGAAGCTATAACAATAGGAAATTGAATTGGCAGGAGATGCATATAGGCAAGGAAGGTCATAATGACTAGGACATGGATGCTGGAGGCGGTGACTAATGGAAATGGTAGAAATGAAAATTGCAAAAGCAGTTGGGTTTTTCAGAAGGAATTAGGAAGTATAGGCATTTTTAAAAGGATGTGTTTACAGAACTTGGAGACGTGATCACTTAAATGTTATTCTGGTTTTTCAGATCTTAAAATAATCGTGCTTCAATTTTCTAGGCTGCAGAGACTTTTGATAACGGGAATGGTGAAACTCAAGCTGTATCTCCTGCTATTCCGTGGGCTGCCTTTCCTACAGGTAAAGATATTCAGTAATCAGACTTGTTCTTCTCCCTGTTAATGTAAGATTTTTGCCTTTTCTTTGAAAACCTTTACACTTGGTCTTTTTTGATCATTCCATTTTCCAATTATTAATGTAGGTTTTTTGCACAAAAAATTATGACTTGTATAAGAAATATGCAGTGAATTCTTGAGGCCTAATTATTAAAATACTGCCATGAGCATTAAGTGATATTAAAGTGTTATGTTCATTTTCTAATTTGTCTTAGTTTTAATGAGGTGTGAAATGTCAGCTTTTTCTAGGTTTCCAATTCTCTCTTTTATATTAGATTATATTAATCTCTTTCTTATATTAGAAATAATCATCTTCATTAATATTTACATTTAGAATATTTTGAATGAAACCTTTTACAAATCATAGAAAATTAAAATTAATCCATCCAGGAAACTCCCCCCACATAATTTATATTGATAATTTATAAATTATTATTTTTTTCATGTCTTACACCGACCTGTCTCCCTTTACCCACTTTTCTGTTGTTCTTCCCCCTGAGGGGGGCAGGGTTATATGTCAATCATTGTGATCTGTTTCCTCCCCCCCCTTCCCCTTACCCTCCTGGTATCACTGCTCTCATTATTGGTCCTGAGGGGTTTATCTGTTTTGGATTCCCTATGTTTCCAGCCCTTATCTGTACCAGTGTGCATGCTCTGGTCTAGCTGGATTTGTAAGGTAAACTTGGAGTCATGGCAGTGGGGGGAGGAAGCATTAAAGAACTAGAGGAATGCTATATGTCTTGTCAGTGCTACAATGTACCCTGACTGGCTCATTTCCATTATTGAGAGATATTTCATAGAAAAATTATGTTTCATTTAATATAATTTATGTCTAGAAGATATTTTAAGATTTTAGGCATTTTGTTTCACCAGATCATTGTAAAGTCTGTAATATAATAGAAAATATCTTCCTTTAAGAGTTCTGCATATTCTTAGATTATTAGTGATTCATCTTATAAATATTTACTATTTATGTATTTGGCAATATGGGTGAAAAGATATACAGAACACAGTATAGTTTCTTCCTTCATATTTGTGGTATGAAGCATAGTAGGATTTGGAAAGACATGGTTAATATGTCTTTCCTGTCATCTGTTCACTCAGTGTATGCTTATTTCATGACTTCTGTGTGCATCAAATGATAAGGAACACTGGTGAGGCAGTGGGTGAATGATTAGTTGTTAACTAAAAGGCTAGTGGTTTGAATCCACTCAATGTCTCTGTGAAAAAGAAGAATTTCATTTCTTTGATAAAAGTTACAACCTAAGAATCTCACTTGACAATTGTACTTAATTGTCTTTAAGACAAGACTTAATTGTCTTTAAGAGTTGGAATTCACTTGACGGTGTACAACAAAAATGCCCAGACTCAAATACTATCCTTAAAATTTGGCATATATTATTCATCAACACTCTGAAGGATGTGTATGATTTTAGTAGACAGATGGGAGTTTTGAAAAAAAATTTTTTTTGCATCCCTGGGTGGACTCAAATGGGAAAATGTTTGAGGATAAAATACAATTGCAAATGATGGAAAAGGAATGGCACCGTGAAGGGTGTTCATTCTTGTTCGAGGCCTTTATACAAGGGTAAGTTAAAAATCCAAAATGAGTGCCACTAAATTATGGAAACTTTTAGGAACAAGATGCCAAAGGGTAAAAAAAAAAAAGAAAAAAAAAGATGCTAAAGGGTGAAGCCTTTCTTCCTCAACATAGTCTCCACCTACACTTCTGAAGGTGGTTTCTCTCTCTCTGATCCTTCACAAAAGAATGTTGTGCTCTTTGATTTACGCCACATCAAAATGGTCGTTCTGCATTCTTGAAACTCAGATAATGTTTCTTCAAAGGTTATTTGAGTTTCAAGAACAAAAGGAAGCATGGGGGGAAATCAGGTCTAACAGGTGCATAGAGTAAGATTTCCCAATGAAGTCCTGATAGGACAGTCTTCCCAACC
>NW_022103918.1:15459253-15480036 GCF_000313985.2 Echinops telfairi
TTTGCTTATTCACCTGCTTTGTCTTCAGTGGTTGTGTTGGGAAGGTGAGCATCATAGAATGCCAATTTAAACAGATTCATTTTCAAGGTGGAAAAATACTTCTTGGTCCAACTCTTATGGCCTTTTCTCACCAGTATACTTTTTAATTTTCTGAAAGTTTCATTGTAATAAGTCCCTGTGATTGTTCTGTATTCTTCAAGAACGTCTATCAAGATTACCTCTTCCAAACCAAGCTCAAAATCACTAAACTGTGTGTCAGGGTTGTACCCTCCCACCATACTTACTCAATCGGTGTGCTGAGCAAATCATCAAGAAGGTGGATTCTATGAAGAAGAACGTGGCACCCAGATTGGAGCTAATGTCCCATGCTATGCGGATGACACACTGCTTGCTAAAAATGAGGACTTGAAGAACTTGCTGTTGACGATTATGTCTTGTAGCCTTCATGTGGATTACAACTCAATGTGAAGAAGACCCAAATCCTCACAGCTGGACCAGTAGGTAACACCCATGATAAACGGGAAAAAGATTGGGGTTGTTAAGGATTTTGTCTTGCTTGGATCCACCATCAATGCTTATGGAAGTAGCAGTCAAGACATCGAAAGATGCATTGCATTGGGTAATTTTGCTTGACAAGACCTATTTAGAGCATTGAAAAGCAAGGACTAAGTTGCACTTGACCCAAGCTGTGGTATTTTCATTGGCCTCACATGCATGTGAAAATTGGAATAAGGAAGACAGAGGAAGATTTTATGTATTTGATTTGTGGCTGTAAAGAATATTGCAAGTACCATGGCCTGCCATAACGGACAAACAAATCTGTTTTGGAAGAAGTAAGGCGTGTTAGTCTGGGTAGACTAGAGAAACAAATCCATAGAAAGTCGTGTATGAGAGAGTTTTATATTAAGAAAGCATCCCAGTACAGTCAAGTCTAAGCCCGTAGTCTGATATCAGCCCATATGACCGATACTGATCTATAAAGTCCTTCAGCCTCATGAAACACATGTAATGGTGCCATATGCAGGACGATCACAGGCCAGTGGTAGATCCAGTGGCAGTGTAAGCATCTCTGCACTGGCAGGGGTCTCCACGTGGTGTTTCCAGCACCCAGGGCTGCATCAGAGTAGGTTCATATGGCTTCTCCTCAGGGATGTCTTGCCTTATCAGTAGAGAGCCTCCAAGGGAGTGAGCAGAGTGAGAATCTCTCCTGCCTTCAAGGAGGAAAACCAGAAACTCTCATGAGAAGGCCACGCCCACACAGACGCCTCATTGGTTATATCTTGATTGACAGGCTAGACTTCCCATCTTCACTCTTAATCCTCTCCAATTGACACCAGATTATGTAACTACCACACAAGCCCAGAGTGCTCCTTCGAGGCAAGGATGACAAGACTTTGCCTTGTGTACTTTGGGCACATGGTCATGAGAGGCCAGTCCCTGGAGAAGGACATCATATTGGTAAAGTAGAAGGGAAGTGAAAGAGAAGACCCTGAATAAGATGGATTGGCACAGTGACCTCAAGCATAGGAACACTTTTGAGCATGGTGCTGGACTGGGCAGTGTTTCCTTTTGTTGTAGAGGCTCACTATGGGTTAGAACTGACTCAACACCATCTAATCACAACAGCAGCAGCAACAACAAACCAAACTCACTGGCAATGAATTGATTTTAACTCATTAACAATTCCATAGGACAAAGCAGACCTGCCCTCATCCTTTTGGGTTTCTGAGGCTTTAAATCATTATGAAAGCATAATGATTTATGCTTTATCTTTCTCTGAAGGAGTGACTGGTGGGTTCAAACCATTGACTTTGTGGTTAACAGCTGAATGCGTACTCCACCAAATCACCAAGGCTCCTTAGATTTCCCCTTGGGAATAACAAAAATAGTTGCCGTAACCTTTTGAGCTGACCACGCTGCCCTGAATACATCTTTGAATTCTTCTCAGCCTTCCTTAAAACACTTGATCCATCTAAAAACTGTGTTATCTCAGGCAGTATTTTCATAAAATTGTTGTGATGCTTCAATGATTTGGGAAGATGTCCACTTGAGTTTTGTCAAAAATTTGACATTACCTCAAAATTGTTTTTTTCCTTGGCACAAAACCTATCTTTCTTGTATTTTTGGAAGGCACTCCAAAGAGAAAGACAAGTGCATTGCTGAGAAAACCTGCCTGTAGCCATCAGCTCATCACAGAGACCTGTTTAAGATGTTTAGTTTGGATATTTTAAACATGTTTTGAGGAGTAGGAAAAAATTCATGGATGAATGAGAACCCAGGTAGCAATGCCTCTGGACTTTACCTGAGCATATGTTATTCCCATAACTGGTTCCCCATCTTCCCACATCCAATCTTTACCACTCTATTACTAACCCATTTTTCCTCCTTTGTTTCCCTTTTCTTCTCTGGGAAACTGCATCTGAGGCCTCTCACACATCTGCATGCATTTATTAGTAATTTTCAAGCTAATTTGGAAGCTTTGAAGGGTGAGTTACTTATTTTGTTTGTTCTATTGTTCTATTGTTGGGTCTAAAGTGGTGAACATAGTGCCTAGATTATAGTTAGCATTCAGCACATACTTGCAGAATGAATAATTAAAGGAAGAAAATAAATGAATGCATGGATGAATAAATTAGGATGGCTGCAATAGATATGAATAGGAAGAAATGAGATAATATTTAATGCATTAGGATTTTCAGTGTGCTTTCGTGTATTTCTGCAGTGTAATATAAGCAGGGAAACTATCACCATTATACAGATGACAAAATGTTGGTTTTAAATAGTTATGTAGTTTAAGAAATATTAAAGTGTTTAGGAATTCAATTGGTGTTTCAGATTCTATCCCAGTTCTTTTTCATTATCTCTCTGAAATAGCAGCAGCAGCACTGTCTGAATGAATGGATGTAAGGTTGGAGGAAGGGATCAAAACTGATTCTTGAAATTCCAAGCCTTATTTCTGAAAGTGTTCTTACTACTTTGAACAAAAACCAATTTGAAAAGCACTTGCCTGGGGTAGTGTTATCGATTTTGTGTCAACTTGACTACCTGTAAGAAGATAAGCATGGGCTGGAACCTCTTAATCAGGTTGTGTTAGGCCCGGCCGGTTATCTAGAGAAACAAATCCAGTGACCCTCATGTGTACACAAGAAAGAGCTTTATATCAAGAAAATTATCTGTCTATATATATATATCAAGTAGGCATCCCAATCCAGTCCAATTCAAGTCCGTAAGTCCAATGCCAGTCTGTAATTCCCCTTTCAGACTCACATAGCTGCAGGCTGGGGAAGCAGGAAACGGGAAGATGACAGGCTGGTAGGGACAGTCATGTGGATTCAAAGCCAGTGTAAGCATGGCAGGGAACTGACAGCTCTCACGTTTGATGGCAGAGTTCCATGAAGCATGAAGTTGAAGCAGTTGAGGTAGGGAAGTTGTTTCTAGTGTCCCCACTTATATGAAGTATGATGGTCCCCCACCCCCACCCCACCCCCAGACCCAGGAGGCATCATAAGATGAGAGGGCTGTGACCTGATTGACAGGTTGGATTCCTCCCCATGCACTTCCATAAATCTTCAAGTTGACATAAAATCATCTAACTACCACTCAGGTTGTGATGACATCTTCATGACAGTTGATATTTAGGAGAGTTGCTGTGGAGAACTGATTCTTGCTCTTCATCTTTTGCTGGATTTTGGGTAAGGCAGGTTCATGTGGCCTGTGAATCCTGGGGTCTGTTGACGGCTTTCCAGATTCCCTGTTTTCCTTGGGTCCCCTCCTGAGATAGTTTTTTTGTCTCAGCCTGGCTGATGAGCACAAGTGGGATTAACTGAAGGGCAGAGAGATAAATGGCTTGGTGAGCCTTGCTGTTCTTGTCTCTCACTCTGTGATCATCAGAGCATTGTGCGGCTACCTTGCTTGTCCTGTGCCTCAATTTAAAGGCTACACTACCTGTGGGACGCTTAGCCTGTTGACTGTGTCACTGTAAGTTGAGGTCCCTTTAAGACATCCCTGGAGCTGGGCACTGGCGGTTGGTGACCTGCCTTCTGATTGGCTGCTGTGCTGACATAGCCTAGCTCTCTCTACAAATAGAGGAAGATCTGGCAGCAGACTAGACTTGAAGGACTGCTAGTCTCTCACAATTCTCTCTCACGGACTTGAGTTGCACTGAGCCATTTGTAGTGCTTTATAATTTAACCATTCATTTCTTGTATTATATATTTATCTGTATATGATTTAACAGTTCATTTCTTGTTATATATCTAATTATCTTTATAAATAAACGTATTAAATTATCAGCAATTTGGTTTTATCTCTCTAGAGAATCCTGTCTAACACACCTCCACACTGCCTCCATTGGGCTGTGATATTCCTCCTTCCTGTTTTATCACTTCAGCAACTGCATCAGTGGTAAAGACCACCCACTAGCATCTGACCCATGGTTAGACTAGGCTTGAGTTAGACTAGGCTTGCTCTTGCTGTGGCTGTGTGAGACACTTTTGTGATATAAATTCTACTTTAAATAAATTTCTTTCTAATTCATAGGAGTGTCAGGTTTTGTTTCTGTAAGAGGCCTTCATGAATTTATTTTTAAAAGTGTGCCTATAGCTCAGAAGGAGGTTAGGGCTGGAACTCCTGGTTTGAGATCTGTTAATATGACAAATTTTTGTCATATCCCATTCTCCTGTAGAGATTTGCATACTCGAACATTATGAGGTTACAGATGGATATGTGGCCATATGTTGCCTACATATGTGGCCATATGTAGGAAATCACAAAGAAAAATAGTGTATAGCAAGAATAACCTGGATTTAACAAATTTGGATGGTTTTGTATAGGCAATAGAAAGAGAAAAAAAGGCTGACAGATGGAAGTTCAGGAGAGAGTTGGGTTAATCCTATAGGATAGATAGCAGAAATAGAAAATTTCAAGCAAGATGTGTTCACTGTATCAGAAATTGTTTAGTGGGCAGTGTTATTTGATGCTGGGAAAAACCTACAGGAAGTCATAAATGGCTTTTGAGATAATGTCTTCAGTAGATTGTACACCTTTGCTTCTTATGAACAAAAGAAAAGAACCTGTTTTGTACCATAATTGTAGCAGTGTACTCCAGAATTTTATATTGTGGACAAATTAGCTAATTCCTATTCTTGAGGACTGTATATTATATTACATCCCACCTATGCCTGAGTCTGTATAGCCTCAGAATATGCCCTCAAATCTAATGAATTTGGAATTATAAAACACCACTTTTCTAAAGTATTTTTATGTATTTATGTGCATGCGTGCACTTGTACATGTGCACACATACAGTCTCTCCCTTTTGTTATTTCATTCCTTTAAAAAAATAGACCTGAAAAAAGTATACTTTTTCTTGATTTTCTTGGTGACATTTATTTTAATGGTAAACTTTAATTTGCAAGTTGAGAAGTTCACATTAAAATAATGATGCAAAGTACAATATAGCACATCTATAAGCCAGTAACATATTAATATTGATATACATATTATAAACAATAAACAATGTTTATTGTTCTATTATACTGCTAGCAGTATATATATATAGCAGCACAATTGCTTTGTATACAAGGGACATGAGATAGACGTGTTGCATGCAATATCTTGTTGTGTTCATTTTGTCCAGTTATGCCCGTGATATCCCATTCTCCTGTAGAGATTTGCATACTCTATTATAACATTATGAGGTTACAGATGGATATGTGGCCATATGTTGCCTGAGCTGTTATTATGCGTTGCATGACTGTAATCCTGTTCTCTCTCTCTTTTTTAAAGTATTTAGCCTGACTTAATCTTTTATTTTTTAAAGATCATTTTATTAGGGCTCATAGAGCTCTAATAATCCATACATCAATTATATCAGGCATATTTGAACATATGTTGCCATCATTATTGGATAAACATTTACTTTCTGTTTGAGCCCTTGTTTTCAGCTCTTTATTGCCTCCTTCCCCCCTCCCATCCTTGTGGCCCCTTGGTAAATTATAAATTATTTTTTTTCCATATCTTAACACCAACCACTTTCTACCTTCCACCACGGTTCTGCTGTTCATCCCCCTGGGAGGGTAGGGTGGGGGTGGGTCTATGCATCGATCCTTGCTATTGGTTCCCTCTTCCTACCCTTGTCCCCCTACCTTCCTTCTGCCCTCCTGCTATCGCTACGCCCATTGTTGTTGCTGAGGGCTTTATCTCACCCAAACTCCGTGTGTTGTGAGCTCTTAACTGTACCAGTGTGCATGCTCTGGTCCAGCCAGAACTGAAAGGCAGGACTGGGGCCATGATGGTGGTGGGTGAGGAAGCCTCAAAGAAACAGGAATATTGTGTGTGTCATCAGTGCTATACTGCACCCTGGTTGACTCATCCCTTCGTGTGACCCCTCTGTGAGGGGATGTCGCATCCCGCTGTCTACACATGGGTTTTGGGTCTCTGCTCTGACCCCCCTCATTCTCAACAATATTTGTTTGTTTATTTGTTTGTTTTTGGTCTTCTGATGCCTGTTACCTGATCCTGTCGACACCTCATGATCACACCGGCTGGTGTGCTTCTTCCATGTGGGCTTGTTGCTTCTCTGCTAGATAACCACTTCTTTAACTTCAGGCCTTTAAGACCCCAGATGCTTTATCTTTTGATAGCTGGGCACCATCCACTTTCTTCACCACATTTGCTTATACACCCCATTTTGTCTTTAGCGATTGTGCCAGAAGGATATTACAGAATGCCAGGTTATTGAAACTAAATGTTCTTGCATTGAGGGAAGGTCAGAGGCCCAAAGTCCATCCACTACCTGAATGTATTGCTATATAAATAAAAATTATTACAAAGGCCAATACCTCTATTTTTATGAATTAATATATTTACATATGTACACACCTATGTTCACACCTCTATCCATAGCTTTGCTTCCTAGATCTTTCCTTTGTTTCCTTTTACCCTCTTCATGTCCTACCATCGTGCTCGCCCTTTTTCTGCTTCTTCCACTCAGCTAGATTGCTGTTGCTTCAGCACCTCCAGGAGTTCTGTGTCCTCCTTGTTGGTTTTAATTTCCTAGTTGTTCCATGTCTGTGGTGTTGTTTGCTCACTTTGGGTAACTTATAAGAAATGGAGGAAAACAAACCTGGCTAACGCCTAAAGTTAAAGGGATGGTGAGTGTGTTGTCTCAGCCAAAGCCATCCTTTTCCTTTGTCGAAGATGGTTTGTCTTTTTCTGCTAGAGAAGTTTTCCAGTCTTCTGGAAGTTGTCTAGACAAGAGGGCAGTGAACAACCCGATTAGCCAACCAATTTAATTTTTTCCACACAGAATGCCAGAGAAGTTAGGAACCTTACGGAATCTCGGGCAGATTCTTTCCAGTTTAAGAAAAGACTGTTCCCCTACTTTCTTATCTGCTATTTTGCCTATGACCTCTCTGTCTGTAATCTGTATGGAAAATATTTTTAAGACAGATGAATATTGAACAAGTTTAACCACAATTTTAAACCTAGAAAATTACTCAGAAACTTTGGTATAAATCATTAAAGTATTTGATTAACACGCACTAGCGCGCGCGTGCGTGCGCACACACACACATACATTTTTATACCTAGGATAAACGATTTTGCTATGTAAACAGGGTAATATGCTTAGTGCACCTAGTGATTTTACTTCTTCAGCGCTGATTAGTAGTTGGCCACTTGGTTTCACAGTTGAAACTGCGATAATTAATACGCCTCTAAAAAGGTTTGTTTACGCTGGCAATTCTGTTAATAAATTGAAGAACTTCAAGGCATACATCACCCTGTAATAGAATTACTTATACTAGAGATCCCTTTAGAATGCTAGCCTTTTATCTGTAGCACGGATGATGACATAAATGAATGCCAGACAGAATAGATGAAATGTACAGGTTGATTAATAGGCTATTATCTTTAGGTAAATGTCTCATTAAACAATTGACACTGGTATGGTATTTCTACTGTAAAATATGTCTCCACACTTACATTATCATAAAAGTTAGATATAAATGAGACAAATGTTATTCATCTCTTTTTTTTCTGTTGCCTTTATTCTTGGTAAACATGTGGAGATTTCTGCTGCATTTCAAGAGAATTGCCTTTATTCAAGTGTTTTTGTCTCCTTCTTAGCATTACCATGCAGTTTGTCTCCCATGACGATTCTACTTGAAGCCAGTGAGCCTGTCAAATTGTGGTCTATGTGGTTGTGCTAGTTTGGGTAGACTTGAAAAATAAATTCAGGGAGACGCATATGTGTATGATAGAGAACTTTATATCAAAGAATAATTGTATATTAAGAAAACATCCCAGTCCAGATCTAGTCCATAAGTTCAATAGTAGCCCATATGTCTGATACCAATCCATAGATTATTCTTCAGACTCATGCAACACATGCAATGACGTCAAATGCAGGAAAACCACAGGCCATTGGGTGGAAGTCTAGTGGATTCAGTGGTGGTGGAAGCATCTCAGCACTGGCGTGGGTCTCCAGGTGGTTCCTCCAGCTCCAGGGCTCTGGCTCCATCAGAGTAGCTCCATGTAGCTTGTCAACAGGAATGTCTCACAGGGAGTGAGTATGTGTCTGGCTTTCAGTGAGCTAGTTATCTCCACTGTTCCTCCAAATGAGGTCATCAAGCTACGGCCTGATTGATATGCTAGATTCCACCCCTTTTCAAGTTGACATGAGATTATGTAACTGCCACAGTGGTATTCCTTGATGTCTGTTTCTTTCTCATTCCGCTGATAATTTTCATATTCCTCACCCATCTGCTAATTTGTGTCTTATATTTGATTCAAGAAGAATTACAGAGGTTTTTTTTTTTACATTAGAGAGTTTTAATGTAATTTGTTTTGTAGTTTATTAATTGTTTCTTCTTCTGAGTAACTATTTTCCCCCTCTGCTTGGTATTTAGCTTCTGCTAATTTTTATTTTTGTGTAATGGTTTATTGGTGTGAGTTCCATCTGTATGTAACATCATTAGTTGAAGGGCAGATACTACTTTTGAAATCTTTTTGAATCCTTTATACCTAGCATTACACTTTGTTAATTAAAAAAAAGTTCAGCAAATGTTTCTCGATGATAAGTAGACCAGATTCACTTTCAGTTAACTATTTTTCTTTTTTAATTCTTTGGAGTAATTAAATTCTTTCAGTCACAAGTTATAGGAAAGCAAATTTAAACTTTCTTGAAAAAAATCTTAGATAATTACTTAAAGATGACTAAGAAACATTTTCCTCGAGGACTTAGTTAACCTTCCTGATCATTCCTAATTCATTGGCCTGAAACAATTATTAACAGGAATAGCCATAGATTCTCCAAAATAGGAAACAAATCTCTTACTGAATTTTTATCTTCTCTTGCCTGGCCCTACTGTATGTGAGTAGGTAACCAAGAGGTTAGAGTAAATTTTATTTAAATAAGTCATGAGTCTAGAAGGAATAATAGAAGTATCTAGTTCTTTTAATTCCCACTCTTGTCTCTTTTATTTTCTAAACACAGTCCAAAGGAAACTTCAGATTTTGAATAATATATCAGAAATTTTTTGAGTTGGTGACTGAGCAATGAATTTTTAGAAAAATAATTTTTTGGCAGGAGACAGGGACTAAGATATATCCTCTTTCATTTTGAAATCTTACTTGAACAATTAATAACTGTGTATATATATATATATACATACACACACATATAATGGTTGTAGTGCTCTAATTTTTAAAAGAAGAACAGAGGTTTCTCAAAATGATGGATACTTTTCTAATATACACACTAATATATTTGTACCAACCAACCTAACTGCCAACAAGTCAATTCTGACTCATAGCCATCCTGTAGAGTAGAATAGAACTGTAAGTTTATATGGGAGGATGTGTTAGTCTGGGTTGACAAGAGAAACAAATTCAGAAACATTCATATGTGTATAAGAAAGAGCTTTATATACAAGAACAATTGAATATTGAGAAAACATTCAAGCCCAGTCCAGATCAAGTTCATAAATCTGATATTAGCCTGTATTTCTGATACAAATCTATCAATTCCTCTTCAGACTCATGCAAGAAGATCACAGGCCAGTGTGTGGAAAGTATTGTGGTTCCAGTGGCAGTGGTGCATCTTGGCGCTGCCAGGGGCTCCATGTGGCTTCTTCCGCTCCAGGGCTCTAGTGTGGTTCCATGTGTCTTCTTAACAGGAATGTCTCGTGTTTGTCCTGCCTCCAGTGAGCTATTTGTCTCCTTAGAGTCTCTAAATGAGGTCATCAAGCTGCGACCTGATTGACAGGCTAACCTCCACCGCTCACTCTTAAGTCTCAAATTGACAACAGGATTATGTAACTACCACAGAAGAGATAGCCTCATCTTTCTCATGTGTAAAAGCTCACCATGTGGTTAGCAGCTCAATGTATAATCCACTACAACACCAGGTCCCATATATATATATACACACACATATGTGTGCATTTATGTATATCAGACACTGGAGTTTGCTGGCCAGGATCTCTCCACCTACCTCTGCAAGAGCCTCTTCAAGGAAGACGCCGACCTATGCAACCTGTTCCAGTTGGAGACGGTGGCGAAGACTCAGATGAACAAGTGCTACGTGCCGTTGAACCTTGCCAAGGCGTTGGACTTCTTCCAGAGTCTGCCTGGCGGCTCCGACAATGATAACACATACCAGCTTCCTGACAGCACCACGGTGGAGCTGACCCCCATGCAGCAGCTGGCTCCTGAGATGTTCTTCAGTCATGTGCTCGACCTGCCGGGGCCCAGCATCTCCAGCTCTTCCTGGAGTCGCGGAAGGCCTGCGACAGCACGCTGCACCCGAGTCTCATGTCCCATGTGGTAGCCTGTGGGGCAACACCCCATACCCTGGGTTCTCCAAGCGCTTGGGCAAGGAGCTGGTCACCAATGTACATCTATATATGTCAGAATTTACCCATATGTATATGTGTATGTGTATGCATATATCAAACTTCTTTACACACACACACACACACACACACACACTCACAATGGGGCTGTGGTGGCACTGTAAAATTGACATTGAGTTGCTCACCTAGAGAGTTAATTTAAATTAATTCTTTAGTTTATATTCATTTAAAAATATTTCTTTTATATATCGGAAAAGCAACTGTGTCATGGCATTGAGTACCTTAGACTGTGGACCATTTTCTGTTTTCAGTGGTACTATTTGAAAGCTGTCATCTCAAAGTACAGGATGTTTCATGAAAAGTATTGCTAATAACAAGCCACTTTCATCAGTAACTGTAGCTTTAAACCTTTGATAGTAGTTTCATGAAAAGTATATGAGGTCAGAAAGTGTTGTCATGTTGCCATGTATACAGTGTGGGTGGTGCTGTTGTAGAGGCAATGACTGTTCACTTTTGACTCTTAACTGTATAAATATAAATTGCCTAGAAGGCGAGGTGGGAGGCCAAACCTTGAATATTGTCCTTTCCAATATATTTCTAAGTTCCTTGTAGCACTACACAGACCACATTAGAATGTATTGACCATCAAAGGGAAAAACAAGTGGTCCAGATAGATATTTTAATCCAAATTAGCTCCTTCAAAACAGCTTATATACAAGGCAAACTAAACTGTCTGTCATAAGCCAAAAGGGTTAGAAGGAATAATGGGAATTGAACCAGCAGATGTTGAACCAAATAACTTAGATGTGGTTCACTTTGCATCTGGAGCTATTTGCATACAAAGCCAACAGGAAAGTTCAAACATTTTTTTCTCAAGACATTGGCAGAGAAAAACCTGGAAGACAGATGCCTTTTTGATTTCATGGTTCAGTTTTTCCATTCTCCATTCTCCTGGCAAGGAAAACCTAGGACAACAAATTGGTCACTTTATTAATATACCATTACTCTACTTGTTCTCCTTGTTTTCCGACAGAATCTGTGCTACACATCTGTGAGAGGGTAGAACCCGAGCCCACAGATTTTTGTTTGAGAAATAAGTGATTGTAATGTTTTTTCTTTCTCAGATGATACTGTGTGATACACAGAAATAGTATGCATTAACTAAATTCATTGGGCTGTGTTTTTTTTAAGGTAAAATTTGACGATGATTTATTTCATATCAAATACCTGCAATTTATTAGGCCTTATGGATAATTTGAAAAACTTTACCCCCATCTATTTTATACCCATGTTAGACATTTTATTTTTGGTCAGCACATAAAGTGCATTTTCATAGCAACTATTCCTTAATATCGCTACATGGATTATTTGAGAAAGATTGTCAGATAGCTTCCTTTTGTTAATTTCTGTACCCAGATTCTTAACTTGCCTTCTTTAATTCTGCATCCAGTTCTCATAAATGACATACAAGACAGCAGCTTTTATAAGATGTGAAATATTACTCCACATGAGAATATTGTTTGTATAGGATCTCTAGTACTTTATTACTTCCTGCCACCATTAGTGCATACTGCAGGGTATATATCAATCATGTTAGTTGTGTTTTAAAGAGAGAACAATATGGCAAGGGAGTGCAGCATTTTGGTTTTGGATTATGCTAACATGTAACAGCTTTGAAACTCAATTGGCTAATCTATTAAATTGAAAAACCACATTACAGGCTCCCAAATTTATTTGGTTTATCACCCCTTTTCAGGAAGAAAAGAAAAAAATACTACTCAACATTCCCCTGCACCTATAATCTTCAGATTACAGCTCATATTCTAGGATATAATGTAGGCATCTACTTTTGAGGCCCTGTGGATAGTTCCAGAAACCCTGGTGGTTACCTCATAGTGGCTACGAGATGGACTCCTGACCAAAAGGTCAGCAGTTGAAAATCACCAGCCTGCTGTGAGGGAGAAAGATGGGACTTTCTACTCCAGTAAAGAGTTCTAGTCCCAGAAACTCACAGGGGGCAATTCTGCCCTGTCTCAAAGGATTGATAAGAGTTGGCATTGGCTTGATGGCAGTAAGTTTGGTTTTTTGGTTTTAGGCAGTTCTAGTGCTCCCCCGGGAGTGCTGTCACCCACTTTGGGAAACAGTGGACTAGATGATATGTAAGTGTTCTTTGAGTTTTAAATTTAGTTTAAGGACTTTTATTTTCTCTTGTTACAATGACTAATATGAATAAACTCCACTTATACTGTGGTGGCCTTCATGATATTATGTGGGAATGCAATGGTTAATGCACTCAGCTGCTACTGAAAAGTCAGAGCCTTCCGTCCAGTTAGAGATACCCCAGAAGAAAAACCTGGTAATCTGCTTCCAATAACACCAGCCAATAAAAACTCTTGGGAGGAGCACATTCTCTTCTGACGCATAGGGGGTCACCATTAGTCAGAATCAGTTTAACAGCAAATATTTATTTACACTGATACTGGACAGGAGATCGGTGGCACTGTGGCTTAGACATTGGTAGAAAGACATGGGGAAAGATGGGGTGGTTTTGCTCCCTTACAGATTTACAGTCTCAGAAATGCTGTATATGGTTGTTACGAGTCAAAATCACCTCAATGGCAGTAGATTTGGCTTTTGTTTGATTTAATGATGCTAGAAAGAAGCTATGCCATCCGCATCTTAAATACCAACAGGGCCACCTTGGGAGGACACGATTCATCAGTTTACAGACTAAGATGAGAAATAAAGCTTTGGCAATATACTTCTGAAAATCAGCCAATGAAAACATGGATCTTAGCAGAATATTGTCTGATGTAATGCTAGAAGTTGATCCTCTTTGATTGGAAGAGAGTAAACAATAGCTGCAACAACAACTAAGCATACCAGTGATTATGAAGATGACAGTGTTTTGTTCTGATATGCATAAGCTTGGCATGAGTCGGAGCCGACTTGATGGCGACCAGCAGTGTTCTAACAGTGTACATGTAGCAGCCATCACCTGTCTGCCAGTTTGTTGTGCACTGGTGGCCTGTGTGTGGCTGTGATGCTGGTAGCTTTGCCACTGATAATTTGAAACACCAGCAGGATCACCTAAGTGAACAGGTTTCAGCAGAGCTTCCAGGCTCAGAACAGATTGTGAAGAAGGGCTAGGCTGTGGAAGTGGATTTTAGCACAGCGGTTGTATAATAATGCAATGAATAATGCAATATGAGGATGGGAGATTTTCATAGTCTGATCTAATGTTTACCATAGAGGTCAAAAGCCTGTGCTAGGCGGCATACTGGCAGAATTGCCCACTCTGTAACCCTTTCTTCTAATGTCTCCCCCTTTGATCCCTGATAGTCTTGTTTTGGACACCCAGACCTAACTGTAGTTGTAAATGATAATTATTTTGTATTAATTTATATGTTACTATTGGTTTGCAGCTACTATGTACAACATTTTTTCTTTATTATTAAAACATTCTTGAAGTGACCAGACCGCAGAGCAAACTCCCTGCCATTGAGTCGATTCTGACTCAGAGCGACTCTTTTTTTTTATACGTTAATATGTTATTTTACTTTAATTACTAGTGGCGAGAAACACTTTTCATCTTTGAATATAATTATTTTTGAGTTTGTGTTATTCTTTTTTGTTTGCTTTTTTTCCATCTTACTGGGAGCTCTACATTTATTATAACTATCCATAGCAACTCTTTCGGGGAAAGTAGAATTGGCCCTGTGGGTCTCTGAGACTAAATCTTGAGGGTAGAAAGCGTCATCCTTCTTCCTGGAGTAGCGGTGGTTTTGAGCTGATGACTTTGTGGTTAGTAGCCCAATGTTTAACCTATTACACCACCAGGGTACCTTTCTTGAATGAAGGAAATAAGGAGTAATTTTTTATGATATCATTTGAAAATTGCCTTCATTTAAATTAAATTGGCAATCTTTTGATGTTTGGTTGAAGTGCATGCGATAAAAGGGTTGAAGAAAACATCTTTTCCAGCTCACTACTGCTTTAGCTGCATCCTACTAGCTTTGATTTTTTAAAAATTCCTTAAATCATTAATATTTTCTAATATTCAGTACAATTGCTTCTTGAATTAAGATATTTTAAAGCGTCTAAGTACAGTTTTTTTCCCCTAGTTATTTTATTGAACTTTGGCCAGACAATATAGTTTAATGTTAATTCTTTATTATTTGCTCTAGGGTAAAGTGCTGTTTGAGGGCAATCATTAGGTGCTGTCATTTGGTTCTGACTCTTGGCAAACCCATGTAGGACAGAACTCACCGATTCTGTGCCAGCTTACAGTTGTTGTCCTCTTTGACCTTACTGTTGTGACCAGTGAATCAGTCCATCATGTTGGGCTTCTTTCTCTTTTAAACTGACTTTCTACCAAGTATGATATCCTTCTCCAGGAACTAGTGTCTCTTGGTATGTCCAAAGGACTTGAGACAAAGTCTCACCATCCTCTCCTCTAAAGTGCATTCTGGCTGTACTTCTCTAAGTCTGATTTATTCTTCTAGCAATTAAATTTTCATTGGCAATGCTATAATCCAAGTGCATCACTTCTCCTGGCTTTCTTACCCATTTTTGAAGGAAAACATCAAGCTAGTACTATTTAGAATTTAAATTTGATGTCGTTTTAGATTCATTGGTTATAAACCAAAGAGGTATCTTTTGCTTTTGATATTCTATTTCACAATTATATCAAACTCCCTGGCCCTGAGTCAACTCGGACTCATAGTGACTCTATAGGACAGGGTAGAACTTCCCCCAGGGGTTAACACTGTACAGGGGTGTTTGTCTGGGTAGACTGGAAAAACAAATTCATAGACACTTATATGTGTATAAGAAAGAGTTTTATATATAAGAGCACTTGAATATTGAGAAAACATCCCAGCCCAGTTCAGATCAAGTTCATAAATCTGATATTAGCCTGTATTTCTGATACCAATCTATAAATGCCTCATTTATACCAATACAAATCTATGAAGTCCTCTTCAGACTCACAAAACACATGTAATGATGCCAAATGCAGGAAGATCACAGGCCAGTGAGTTGGAAGTCTTCTGGATTCAGTGGTGTAAGCATCTCAGTGCTGGCAGGGGTCTCTATGTGACTTGTCTGGCTCCAGACTTGTCTGGTTGTATTAGGGTGGGTCCATATGGCCTCTCTAGCTCCCAGGGCGTAGCACCATATGTCTTTTCGGTAGAGCATCATCTCAGGGAGTCAGCGTTGTCAGTAGAGTGTCTCCAAGGGAATGCGTGTCTTCCGCCTCCAAGGAGGAAATATAGGAGTTCCCAGAATTCTCAGGAGAAGGCCATGCCCACACAGAGGCCTAGTTGGCTATGACCCAATTAGCAGAGTAGACTCAACCCCTTCACTGTTAATCCTCTCAAGTCCCAAATTAACGCCAGATTATGTAACTACCACAACAGGGGTAGAAAGCCTTTTCTTTTTTCCCTTGCGGTGGCTGATGGGTTCGAACTGCCGACTTTGTGGCTATCAGCTCAGTGTGTTACCTACTAAGCCACTTGAGCTCCTACTACCTTATAATAAGGATGTAAATGATATAAATGGTACTTCAGAAAAGTAAGCCACACTCTCATATTACATTTACACACCTTTCATATTATCATCCCAATGCAATCCATGAAATAGTGGGTAGATGGTAATTTTTGTGATTTTTGAGTGTTGAGTCAGTCTATCAGGTTCTTTGGTCTGAGTCCATCTTTCAGGTTTTAATATTTAAAGTTTTAAAAAAGGATAGTGTATTTCTAAGTATTGAAGTATAGAAGCTTAACTGATAAAATTTAATATTGAAAAACTTCATTGGTTTGACTATTGTAAATATTATTTAGGATTTTTTTGTAGACATAAACTGATCCATACTATAAACGTTTTGTGTACATTTGTCAAAATTATATGTTTATTTTTAAAAGTTTATATGTACTTATGTATAATTTAGGGAACTTTTAGCTCTTTGCTTTAGGTTTTTAATTTTATAATTGTTTTACTTACCTTCTAAGATTTACAAGAAATTCTAGAGATATGCTGTCAATTTTCCTAAAGGCTAATTGAAGCCATATTTCCTAAGTGTATAAATTACAGTGATTTATTTACAGGTTTGATAACTAATATAAGCATTTCTATGTAAGACCATATAAAATGAACATAAAATTAATGAATGCTTTTAGAATTGACAAAAGCATTCAAGTATTTTTTTATTTCAAGTCAAAAACTTGCCTTTATAGTTCTTGAATATTTTAGAGATTTGGAAGTGACTTTGTGTCATAATGTGTTTTTGCAATGGTTGTATTGCATAGATGTGTTGTATAGATACTTCAATTTTAGCTTTATTGGGAAATTGTATTTCTCTTTGTGTAATTCAAATTTTTAACTTTTGCAAAAGATGAATGTGACTGCATTGATCAGTTGCTATTAGGTGCTGTTGACTCAGTTCTGACTCATAGTGATTATACAAGAGAACTAACTAAACCTTGCCTGTACCCGTGCTTTTCTTATGATTATTGCTGTGTCTGAGTTTGTTGTGATAACCACTGGGTCAATCCGTCTCACGGAGATCTTTCTAGTTCACTAAGTATGGTGTCTTTCCCTAGGCTAGGACTTCTTACAGGGCAGATTTGTTTTTTCTTTTAGCAGTCCATATTCTAGATTCAATATTCTTCACCAATACCATAATTCAAAGGCATCAATTCTTCTTTGATTTTCCTTATGCGTTGTCCAGCTTCCACATGCAAGTAAGAGATTAAAAATACCATGACCTTGATCAGGTACACTTTACCTCCAAGTGACATACTTGCCTTTGACCACTTTAAAGATGTCTTTTGCAAGAGATATTTGTTTCTGTTAATCCATATTTTAATCATATGCACAATCCATATTTTAATCATATGCACATATATTTAAGTAAACAATGTATACTATTAAAGATTAAATTTATGCAAATGCTTTCAATGATATTATTTAAAAATTAATTGTCCCTTCTCTCTTGCCTTTCCTTTATATGGCAAGCTATTTTGAGGCTATCTTTCATCAATTCCTTTGTGAAAAGTTTTAATAAAATGATACGATCATTTCTTCTATATTTATTCTAATGGTGTACATCTTCTATTACATATTGTAAGGAATCCTCATGACAAAATGCTAAGTACTTGTCTGTTGAACAGAAACCAGTGGCTTCAGTCCACCAGCTGTTCTACAGGAGAGAGTGTGGCAGTCTGCTTTCAGTAAGATTACAGCCTGGACACCTGATGGGCAGTTCTGCTCTGTTCTGTAGGGTCACTGTGCGTCAGAATTGACTTGATGGGCGTGTTTCTTTTCTTTTCCCACCATGCATTGTAATTATTTGAGTACCGGTATGGGTCTCTACTAGGCTATGATCTTTAGAACAACGATACCTACATTTTATCTTTGAAATTCTTTTAAGAAGCTTCTGAACATGGCATGTACAAAATATTTGAAAATATGTACAAATTTCTGTGCTGTGTACATATAAATACACTGACTTTTCTAGAAAGAAAAGCTTATCATGCTGATTAGATTCTCTAGAATCTAGAGGAAAGGAACTCAAAGGCTTTAAAAATATATATCCTATGGAATAAGAAATATATATCCTATGGAATATAGGTATTTGTTCATGTTTCCATCGATGTGTTTCTTCTTTAACTTATTCATTATTCTCTATGTTCTAGAAAGGCTTTTCAGAACTGATATGTTTATTGGCTATAGTCTATATGATCTAAATAAACTCAAAGATTTTATCCAATAAGTATTTTGGGGTAGATTTAAATATCATATACTGTGTGGGCATAGTCTATGTATCAGTCAGGTATCAACCAGAGAAGCAGATTCAGTAGGAAGCTTATATTGTGAAATTTATTTCAGGGAATTGGCGTATGTGTTTGTAGGGCAAGTCTGAATAGAATGGAAGGATGGAAATCTTGGGCATAGGCAGATGCCACTGTCCACAGGTGGGATTTCTTCTTCTCTAGGGAACCCTTAACTCTGCTTTTAAGACCTTACAATTGATTGACTAGTAAGTGATCCCACCCAAGTTGCCCAGAAAAATCTCCCTTACTTAAAATCAATTGCTTATAGACTTTAATCAAATACCACCCCCCATAACAACACCTTAGTTAGTTTTTTATTTAAAAATTAGGATTACATTTTATCAAAGTTGACATAGACAAAATACTGAATGATGTGAGAAGCATCAAGAGAAGATGGAAAGAATACAGAGTAACTGTACCAAAATAACTAGTTGACAGTTCACCATTTCAGGAGATAGCATATAAAAAACAATCAATGATGATGAAGGAGGGAATTCTAACTACACCGAATGAATTAGCCAGAAACAAAGCTCCAAGAATTGACTGAATACCATCATGACATGAATTCGACCTTGCAAGTCTGGCTAGACCAGAGCATGTACACTGGTACAGATAGGAACTGGAAATAAAGGGAATCCAGGGCAGATGATCCCTGCGGGACCAGTGGTGTGAGTGGCGATACTGGGAGGGTAGAGGGAGAGTGGGTTGGAAAGAGGGAACCGATTACAAGGAACTATACGTGACCTCCTCCCTGGGGGACGGACAACTGAAAAGTGGGTGAAGGGAGACGTCGGACAGGGCAAGATATAACAAAATAACAATTTATAAATTATCAAGGGCTCATGAGGGAGGAGGGAGCGGGGAGGGAGGGGAAAAATGAGGGCCTAATGCCGGGGGCTTAAGTAGAGAGGAAATGTTTTGAGAACGATGAAGGCAATGAATGTACAAATGCGGTTTACACAATTGATGTATGTATGGATTGTGATAAGAATTGTAAGAGCCCCTAATAAAATGATTTAAAAAAAAAAGAGAAAAGGAACATTGTGAGCAAAAAAATAGGTCAGTGAGTAGGATACGAGTCTAACCAAATTTTCTGAACACCTCAATCAAGAGTAGCATGTGACTTATAAGACAAGCAGTCCAGAAAGAAAGAACCAGGAAGAGGACAGGAAGTGATAGAAAAAAGTACAGACCTTATAATGGTCTTTTATCAGGTTTTAGTGAAAACAGTAAGGGTCACTTTGGAGTTAATCATAAGGCATTGTCTTTATGTAGTGGTCTGCAAAACTTTATGGTATAAATAAAGCTGTTTGGAAGAACTCAGCAGAGATTGCTTTCACTAGAAAAAAAAAAAAAAGAAATGTTTCTGCAAGCTGAAGAAACTGTAAGCACTCACTCATCTATGCCAGGAAATTTGGAAGGTGGCTACCTGGCCAACTGGCTGGAAGAGATCCATATTTGTGTCCATTCCAAAGAAAGGTTACCCAACAGAATACTCAAACTACAGAATGCTTAAAATGTTGCTTAAAACCACCCAACAATGGTTGCAGCAGTACATTTGCTGGGAACTACCAGAAATTCAGGCCGGATTGAGAAGAGGATGTGGAACAAGGGATATCATTACTGATGTCAGGTGGATCTTGGCTCAAAGCAGAGAGGACCAGAGAGCAGTTTACTTGTGTGTCATTGACTATGCCAAGGCATCCAGCTGCGGTAATCATAATAAACTGTGGATAACCTTGAGAAGAGTGGGAATTTCAGAACATTGTTCTCATTTAGGACTTTTATATGGATCAAGAGGCAGTTGTGTAAACAGCACAAGGGATTACAAAACAGGAAATGTTTTGTATGAAGAAGAGTACAGCATCAAGATGGAGGAAGGCGTATTAACAACCTTCGATGTGCAGATGACACAACCTTGCCAGCTATAAGTGAAGAGGAATTGAAGCGTGTGCTGATGAAGATAAAGGATTGTAGCCTTCAGTATGGATTACAACTCAATGTGTAATGAAGACCAAGATCCTCACAACTTGATTAAGAAGTAACATCATGTTAAATGTAGTAAAAGTTGAAGTTGTCAAGGATTTTG
>NW_022103918.1:15482417-15484324 GCF_000313985.2 Echinops telfairi
CTGTGTGGGATAGCACATTCCCACTGAGTTCTGTATTAGGCAACCCTAGGTGAATACTATATGTCTCACAAATGAATTAATGTACTGATTTAGAAGGTAAGAAGAAATGCAGTCTGCAACACAAAGGAGAAGAACCACAAATGACCTGCATAGTGTAAAGAGTATGAGAATTGCGGCAAGCTTTATATTGAGGCTTAAGGAAAGTGAAGAAAGTAGAAATAATTGTTTCATTTTGCCAATATCAGTGTACCAAACTAGATTTTATCTGCCATTGAATTAATTGGAAGTATAAGACTTTAAAGTAGCTTTGTTTGACTTGATTGAATTTTGTTTTCCATTGGCTGTACCATACAGTTGGGATTTTATTTGAAGATGGCTGGTTTTATTTTGTTCTTTTAATTGGCGTTGTTAAATTACCGTATGTATGCTACTTAGTTATGTTTTCTTTCTCTTTGTGCTTTTAATAAATCTGGGAACATACACTTCTGTTGTTGGTATCAGTTTAAATATGTGTACAAAACTCAAGGCTACTGGGTCTATGCTGACTAATAGTGCCCCTGTCTTGGGTTCTGAAGCTGTTAAGTCTTTACAGGATAAATGGCCTGCTCTTTCTTCCATAAAACCACTGACATGTGGTTATCATTTTAACCCTGACCCAACAGCGCCACCAAGTCTTCTTCACACTTGTGTGCACTCACATGTGTATAAAACTGCCATTGAGTCAGCTGAGACTCATGTGACTGTGTGTTTGTGTGTGTTTTATTAAGTAAATGTTGTTGTGGCTGTTAGGTGTTTCATTGAATTCTTCTTAAGGCTTCTTCACCACCACCGTCCCTACATTTTTAAACTGTTTGCTTTTACTATTAATGATATATGTAAATAAACAACGAAGTACACATACACATACACATATATGTGTCCTTTGTTTCCTTACTAGAATATATGAGTATATACATATATACATGCAAATAAGCATAGGATTCTATATGATTTCAACTTGTATTTTGTTAACTGTGTAGCAGATATTTATGTGTAAACTCTAAATTAGTAATAGTAATTATTAGAAGACAAACAGACCTGAATTCTGATCTGAATGGACAGTCTTATACTGTGATATCTTGGGCAAACTAAGTTAAACCCAGAATTTTAAGTAGTTTGCTTATAAAATGATTATTATTGCTAGGATCAAATCAGTCAACAGAAAAATGATTTGTACAGTACTTATTACATAGTATGTACTCAGTCAATAACAGTCTCTTCCCAGTCTTCATTTGCCTAGACTTTTCAGAAATTTGATTAATTTTTGAGTGATGGAGAAACAAAATGTAATTTAATAGAGAATGTGTGGTGTCTGCATTCAAAACAAGTTTCAGGGTTATCAGGTTATCTCATTGTCAGCGCTATTTTACAAATATTTCTATGCTGTAGATAAGTGATAGACATGACAATTCTGTGATGTCCAGTAGAATTTGACTTCTGCTTCCTTTGGGAGAACAAACAGTTACTTCTATTTGCTTTCCATTTCAACATTCCTTTGCTTTCCAAAAAAATTTTTTTTTGCCATCATCTCAAACTGGATATAACTTTTGCCTACTTCACTCATTGTATGAGTAGAGTAAAATCTGTAACATATGTTCATTTAATATCTCTATAATAGTTGAGATTTTATTTTGTTTTGAAAATTGTATTTCTACAGTGGCATGGATAATTTAAAATGTATCCAAGAAATGTCTAAATAAATTTCCCCACATTGGTTGCTTTATAGTATGCCTTTTATGTGCAGCATACTGTGTGGCAGACACTAGTATTTTATTTCAATCATTTGATATTTGAGATGTTCCAACAGTGATACCTATACTACAAACAATGGTAAAACTTTCCATAACATCTAGCCACTAAGTACTTTT
>NW_022103918.1:15485695-15487570 GCF_000313985.2 Echinops telfairi
TCCGTGCTTGCGTGATTTTGATTAATCAGGCCAGCTTTTGTAACCTGTATTTTTTTATGAGAATTTCCCATGTTGTGTAGCGTTTCAATTTTATTGACAGAGGCACATAGAGAAGTCTTATAATTTCTTCTATTTTAATAATCATTTTGCATGACATACATTTGATGTATTTGCTTTTTTTATTTTTGATTAATTTAGCTACTAGTGATGTCTTTTAAAAAAATGAAATACAGGGTTTTGATTAATTAGATCTGATTTTGTGGGTAATGTATGGATTATCTTAAAAATTTGCTTTCTTACACATTTTTAGTTTACTTTATTCTTTATTGTTTAGGAACTAGAACCTTATATGATTTTTATTAAGTTATTCAAGTCTATAGTTTGTTTTAAACATTGCTTTATATGTATCTCATACAGGCCTGCCTATAATGCTTTTATTATCATCATTTCTTACTAGTTCTGTAGTATTTTAATAAATAGAAGGACATTTAAATTATATTGTAGATGAAATCTGTTGTTGGGTAGGTGGAAAGGTTTCCGAAAAAACTTTTGAATGTTGAGAAATTACATTGATAAAAACGGACACTGACCTAACTAGTGATATTCATTATTCCATTTAGGCTGTACAACATCCTTTTGGAGAATTTATTTTCTGATTTTCAGAAGAGGAAACAATGGTTTAGAGAGGTTTAATTTCATTTCCCAAAGGTTGAACCTTGAATAGTTGTTATTGTTTCTATTTGAATCCATTTTGACTCCCAGGCCAGTGGCTTTTACATAAGCAGTAATCTTGTGAGGTCATAGAGGTATTGAGCATTGTGACATAATCAGGCACCCATTAGTTGACACTTGGTGGCATAGTTTTTGACAAGGGCAAACAGTTCATTGCAGTATGGTGGAGAACATGAAGGATCGCAGGTTTACGTGAGGATGGGTGAGTTTATGTACGGATCAGACAGACAGCTAAGTGGGAAGTGTAGGCTATCTTGTAGGAAAGTGACAGAGATCACTTCTGTTTTCAGAACGTTCGTTTTATGCCACTTCACTTTTATGAAAGACCTAGACTGGTACCTGTTTCACTAACCAAAAGAAAGCTGAGAGTTTGGTGTTTGTTTAGCAGCCAGCCATTAAAGAGGCAGTGTATACCTCAGACAGGGAGAGTGGGTCCCCAAGCTGCTTCCCTGGGAACTACCCTCGACATCTCAGCCCCTTGGCTTTGAACTATGTATGAACACTATTTACTCATTTTAATTTAGGTATTATGTATCCTTTGGTAGGTTATTTTTTGATGTTTCAGTATAAATATAAATAAATGGTAATTGTATCTTCTCTTATTTTGAGATACGAGGAAAAACCTGGATCAGGGTCTCTGGTAGTCTGTGGCATGACCTGTGCTGGCAGGTGCATTTGGGTGTCCATAGCATGGAAGCCATAACTTCGATAGTTGTCTGTCCATGTAGAAGACTCGAATATAGGAGGAAATGAAATTTAAGACCGAGTGGAGAAAGAGCCTGGAAAGGAAACTAGAAAAAAATAGTCATAATGTTACAAGAAAATCCAGTGGAGAGTGGACAGACTTTTCTTGCACAGGCTGCTAGAGAAGAATTTCAAGAAAAAGGGAGGGTTGTTAGTATTGTGTGCTGTGGATAACTAAAGAAAAATAAAATCAAGTGGTTAATTTTTAAAATTTAACAATAATTAAAAAGTGTATCTTACATGACAGCCACTATGAAGCAATGAAGATTGAGTTAAAGAAGACAATTGGCAGAGGGCTTATCACTTGTTAAGAAACTTGGTTCTGCAAGGAGTCCCCGTGGAGTGTAGAGTGTGAGGTGTGGCGTGTTCTTCCCTTCCCGCTTGCCGCCTCCTGCCTTT
>NW_022103918.1:15488942-15524455 GCF_000313985.2 Echinops telfairi
AGAATTAAGCTTTTAACTGCTAATTGAAAGATTAGCAATTAGAACCCACCAGCAGGAGGAAGACCTGGTGATCTGGTTCTGCAACTATTATAGCAGAGAAAAAGCTCTAGGGGCATTTATACTCTGTTGAAAACGACTTGCTGGTCCACAGAAGTATCTAGTCAATAGTATTTACAAGTCAGTATATTGCTATATAATAAAAAAAATATATATGTAAGATAATTATTTCTTATAGAACTAATCAGGAATTGATAGAATTTTTAGTTTGTTAATAATTGGTAGCCTTGTAAATGCCTTTCTTTAGGAAAAAATACAATTTCCATTGTGAACTGCCTTCCCGAACCTATAGCAGAACTTTACTGACATTGCTGCTGATGTCAATGTGTTATAGAGTTTTATCATTTAGACACTCAGAACATGTAAATGATACACTGCTATAAAGGGTAAAATACATATTGATTTGAAGTTTTACAAGCTGTAGTTGAAAGTTGGTTCATTTAAGCAGTTTTATCAATTTGTCTTTTGTCTTAATCTATAAGTTTTATGCCATATTTGGTAATTGGCCTTTCCTTTTGTGACTTTTTGTTTCAACGGTTATCACAATAATGTTTTGTTGTAAAAATTACAGAATTCTGTTTCAGCTTATTTATTTTTCTGTACAAATGATTAATTGAGCAAACTAACATTAGTTTTTTTTAATAATTAAATCATTTTATTGGGGACTTGTACAACTCTTTTTTTATAAAATCATTTTATTAGGGGCTCATACAACTCTTATCACAATCCACACCTACATCCATCCTACATCCACTCCTGTACATTTGTTTCCCTCATTATTCTCAAAACATGTGCTTTCTACTTGAGCTTTTAGTATCCGCTCCTCATTTTTCCCCTCCCTCCCCACTTCCCCCTCCCCATACCCTTGATAATTTATAACTTATTATTATTTTGTCATATCTTATACCGTCCAACATCTCCCTTCACTCACTTCTCCGCTGTCTGTCCCCCAGGTAGGAGGTTATATGTATATCCTTGTAATCTGTTCCCCCTTTCTCCCTCACCTTTCTTCCACCCTCCCAAACATTAGTTGTTTTTTTTTAATCTCCTTTTTTACAGAGGAAAAACTTAGACAATTGGATTAATTGTTTCAATGTAGTAGTTATTTCATATTAATTTTAATATAATAAATGTTCACTTGGTTCCACTTGCTTGCTCAGCCATATGATCATTGAATGCACACATATGTCTGTTTTGTTCCCTGTGGTCTCTTCAGTGCCTAATACCTGAGCCTGGCACTGGTAGGCACTCTCAAGAATTGTTGTGAACCAATTGAGCAGAGGTATAACCTGGAAATGTACTTCTTCTTTAAGAAGAATTTATTGTATTGAAATGTATGTAATAAAGCTCTTAAACTATTTTATGCGTACCATTATGTGACATTAATGGCATTTACTAGGCTGTACAGGAATCACATCTGTATAAAAAATTTTTTTATCACCCTTAAAAACCGTGTACCTCTTAAGCAATCCTCCACTATTTCCTCTCCCTCCTTCCCAGATAGTAGCTTCTGTGCAGTTGTCTCTTCTGAATATTTCACTAAGTAGGATCATGCAATTATCATCCTTTTGTGCTGATCAGGAAATGTACTTTTTATGGTAATGTAAATATTATATCATTAAACTTTTAATGTTTGCTTTATATCACATATACATCTGATAATAAATTTAAAACCAATTTTAGATTTTAGGTAACAGTCCATGAGGAATAGTTATAGAAACTTATTTTCATTCCCAGTACTTGTACTTCCCTCATCCTTGTCCCTTACTCTCCTCTCTTGCTTCCTTTCAGCCTCCCCTCAGTCTGTGTTCCCTTTCCTAAAACTGTGCTTTTTGTTGTTGTTATTGTTCTCCATTAGTATCTGGAGTCCATCTCTCCCCAGCTTCTCCTGAGATTGTACTGGACCATGATTGCTCGGCACCTTCTGTTGGCCGTCTCTCTTCTGATTCCATCCTTTCATTACCAGAGAATTCTCTTGCAGAGAACAGCATTGTCAGTCAAACTGTTGGACAGGTAAGGACAAAAATATACTTTTTAAGGACATTGTTAATGGATTGAATTTTGTCCTCCCCAAATATCTGTCAACTTGGTTAGGTCATAACTGCCAGTATTAAGGAACAATCCTCCATTTTGTGATCTTATATAATCCTTCTGTGTGTTGTAAATTCTAATCACTATGTTAATGAGGATTAGTGGCATTTAGTGAGGTGTTTAGTATGAAAGCTACAGGATTATGTAGTATCTTGGTTCCACCTCTTTTGAGATTAAAAAGAGATTAAATCAGAGGGACCCCAGTATCACCAAGAAAGAAGATATGGGAGCAGAGCCTCTCCTTTGCACTCAGGATCCCGGTGCTGTGAACCTCCTGGACCCAGAGGAAGATTAATGGTAAGACATGTGGACTCTCCAAGGGACCTCAGCCCCATAGATACTGGAAGGAGACAATGATTTTTGCTCCGAGTCAACCTATGTAGAGAACAAGTCTTTCCTAGAGCTACTACCCTGAATTTGGACTTCTAATTTCTAAGCTCTGAGAGAATACATGTCTGTTTAGTATTTCTATTATAGCCGCACGGGATACCTCGGGCAAGCATTTTCATATTAAAGAAAACTCCAAACTATTTTTGTTTTATAAAGCATTTTTGATTTTGTAAAGGAAGTGTTTCTGCATTAGTCATTTTAGTTATAAAGTTAATGCCTAGAAACACTAAACTACAGCTATTCTTTGCTTCTGAGACAATTTGTAATTTATTTAACTATCTGTAGTTACCAAAGTATGATTGCGATATTTCATTATTTAATTTATTAAAGTTGACTTAATTTAGATTTCAAATTTTGAACTTCAAAAAAAGGGTAATAATTTTCAAAATGGCTCTTTTTATTAGAGAATCTTATGGTATTTCAATTTTAGAGTAAAGAGAAAAAGACAGTAGTTCTTAGGATGTATTTATATGAACATTTATTTCCATCGGGGCCTAACTAAAATCTGAGATTAATGTTTTCAAATGACATGGATATGAAGCAAACTAAGCAAAATACAAACCAGTTTAATAATGGAATGTTTGCGTACTAACACATCACTTTAAAGGGTATATTTTTTAGGCATCAAAAGAGAAATATTTTGTGGTCACATTTATATGAGGGAGCTTCAAAATGTTTGTGGGAATTTTACATAATATTAACTTCTATTTTCCTTCAATGTGTTGATGCCTCCTCATCTGAATAGGTACGTGCTAAGTTCTAGAGCCACGTTCAGATTTGTAAAGCGATGGTCACATTTTTAGGTCTTCTAAACATTTGTAGGTCATCCACACATTTTTAGGCCATCTACTTTCTTTGCTATCCTCATGAATAGCAGCAGAACATTGTTAGAGATTGTGCCAGAAGACGAGGCTCTCAGGATGGAGGACAGTAAAGAAAATGAGAAGATCTGCCGCTCAAGATAAAGTGGACCATAATGCCGTGGACGAAGTGAAGTCTTCAGGAGTAAGGCCATTGGGACCTTTGTTTGCTCAGTGGACTTGACTCAAAATGAAAAGAAACAGCTGAAAACATCTATTAATAACTGGAGCTTAGAACATGTGAAATATAAATTTAGGAAAACTGGAAGTTGTCAAAATGAAATGGAATGGGCCAAGATCAATATTCTAGGTGTTAGTGAGCTGAAATGGACTGGTATTGGCCATTTTGATTGAGAAAATCATCCTTGATGAAGCTGGGAATTACAGATTCAAGATGCATTGGCATTGTCTTAATGTCCACTAGTTCACCTTTCTCATTTTTAATATCCATTATTATGGCTACAGAGGTGCCCCAGACAAAATTCATGATAAAAGGGTTTATTAAGGAAGTTTACTAGTTGTAATGCCAGTGAGACATGCTAAAGGTTGAGTTGTTTACCAGGAGTGTTATAAAGTTCTGTTAAGTCTGCTACTGAATGCCCAAAGGGCAAACCACTCTGCTACAAGCCTCAACACTACTGCACTCAGTGTAAGCTCCTTGAGTCAGCACACCCAGATCCCTAACGAGTGCCCAGAGGGACCCCATTCCAGTAAACCTATGCCCAAAGGCACTCCGCTCCACTTCTGTGGGTCAGCAAGCTCAGCTTCCTGAATTAAATCCAGAGACACTCCACTCTGCAAGCCAGCCTCCTGCACCAAAGCACTGGACGTTACTGGCTCAGTGAGCTGGGAAGGCCATCATGCCTGCTCCATGCTCTGGCTCTTGGTTCTGCCGCTGTTCCTCGGATGGTGGAATATCAGGTTCAGAAGATGCACTCCACTCCTGGCTCATGCTGGTAATGAGACCCATTCCTCCTGTTTTTCAGAGGGCTCATTTTATACACAATAGGATGGCACTTTAGAGAATCTTGCTCCCAGTTACTCACAGGTGACTCCTGTCAGTACATTCTTCCATCTTCTTACCAGACCCATACAGGAAAAGGTTGTTTGGTGAGAGTTAGAGATTTTGGTTAGGGAAGCCACATTAAATAATTCACTGCCTCTGCAGTATTTATCCTTAAAAAGAATTTTTGAAGTTTGATCTTGAACTACGATGCTGTCTGTGGTAGGATAATGCCTATCTGTATACAAGTAAATCTACTCATTCTATGATAACAATAACTATAATTCATACTTTTACACCAACCACTAAAAGCAGTGATGCAGAAATTGAATTCTACTCACATCTTCAGTCTGACATTGATCAAACATGCAATCAAAGATGCAGTGATGATTATTGGTAATTGGAATGCAAAAGATGGAAACAAACAGGAAGGAAGAGCAATTGGAAATTTGGCTTTGGTGAGAGAAAGGAAACTGAACATGGCATGATAATTTTTGCAAAACAATTCCTTCTTTGCAAATACTTTCTTTTTACAACACAAAAGTGACTAAATATGTGGGCTTCCTCTAGGTGGAATACATAGAAATCAAACTGACTGCATCTGGGGAAGAGAAAGCCGAGAAGCTCAAAATCAGCAGCTAAAAGGAGGCCAAGCACCAATTGTGGAACAGACCACCTGTGACTCATATGCAAGTTCATGTTGAAGCTGAGGAAAATGAACACAAATTCAGAGGAACCAAAATACCAGGGGGTACTAAAAATATAAAACAAACTGGAATGATTTTTTTAAAAAACTATGTATTTAATTTTTTTTTTTTTTACAAAACAACCATATCACCTTCAAATTACACTTAATACATCTGTCAAATCTCTGATTCCATTCTTGGAAACAACTTTCAAACTCACCTGTTTGGATGGCTCTTCTACATTGTCAAATTGCTGTCCTTCATGCCCCTCTTCAATTGAGGAAACAAAAAGAAGTCGCAGGGAATGAGGTCAGGTGAGTAAAGTGCATGGAACAAGAGAGGCATGCTGATTTTGCCAAAAATTGGTACACTGAGATGGCTGTGTGAGCAAGTGCATTATTTTGGTGGAAAACCAGTCCCCTGTGTCTGCCACAATCCAGCCTTTTTTTGGTTGTACACTGTTAAGCAATCTTTTCAGACCTCTAAGTAGAAAGCTTGAGTAACAGTCTGACCTGGTTTAATGCACTATGAGTTGACATTTTTGTTTGTTTGGGAAGTTGATGGATGTCCAGAATGAGGTTTGTCATCAAAGGACATTTCAACTTATTTGAGTTTTTCCCATAGCGCTGTTCTTGTAAACTGTGTTCAACATTAAAACAGTTTCTGTGGCATTTTCCTTGAGCAGGAAACAGCCGCACGCTCTTCTCTTAAATCGTCCCCCACAAACAAAACAAGGTTTGAGCAAAACTGCTTTTATGAAAAAATTCAATGTGGCCACAGTGAACCTTCGTAGGTGATGCCACGGGATGCACTAACTCAGAGGGAGTTGTTTGATGCTCACTTACCGGGAAAAATGTGTCCTACGAAAGCTTCACCCAGCGGAACTCTTTTCTGTTTTTTGGGGGGGCACCCCCTCTCATATGATCTTGAGTCAAAATATGGTCGTGAGTGTTTCTCACCTGAATTTTGAGAACAGTTCAAGATCAGATTAAATGCATTGAACACAGAAGACCTGATGAGCTGTGGGAGGACATGAAAACATCACACATGGAGCAAGCAACAGGTCGTTAAGAAGACAGGAAAGATAGAAAAGATCAAAGTAGATGTCAGAAGAGACTCAAACTTACTCTTAATTGTGCAGTAATTAAGACAAACGAAAGAAATGATGTAGTAGAAGAGCTGAACAGAATATTTTAAAGGGCAGCTTGAGAATATGAATTAAAATGTTATAATGTAATGTACCAAGTCCTGAGTCAGAAAAACCAAAAAAAGGAAGAACACCCTCATCATATCTTAAGCTGAGAGAACTCAAGCACACATTCAACACTCAGTTTTAATACTGGAAGATTCTGTGGACAAAATGTTGAATGATGCCAGAAGCATCAAAGGATGATGGAAAAAATACATAGACACTGTACCAAAAGTAACTAGTTGTCATTCAGCCATTTCCCTAGGTAGCCTAAGGCTAACACCAATGGAACTAAAGGGAGCCGCTCCTGATGGCATTAGCAAGAACACAGTTCTGTGAGTTGATGGAATAGCAAGAAGCTGACGAAGTTCTCCATCTATGCCAAGACATTTGGAAGATTGCTGTTTGGTTAACTGAGTGGAAGAGATCCATATTTGTACTCACTGCAAAGAAAGGTGACCTCACAGATTTTGGAAATTATAGAGCAATATCATTAATATCACATCCCCAGTAAATTTTTCTGGGGATCATTCAACAGTGGTTGCATCAGTACAATAACAAGGAGCTAGCAGAGGTTTAGGACAGATTCAGAAGGAGATGTGGAACAAGGAATAGCATTGCTGATGTCAGGTGGATGTTGGCTGAAAGCTGAGAATACCAGAAAACAATTGTTGATCAATTAGTGTTCGTCAATAAATTTCCAATTTAAAATATAAGGATATTTCTCTTTGTGTGTAAAATCAAGAACTAGTACCAGATGTGTCTACACCTAAATTGCACTTTCAATCATAAGAAACAATTTAAATTTTTAGTGCTATGCTAGCCAGATCATAAATTGTTTAGACTATGAAATAGAAGAAATTTTGTTTCTTCCTACAAAGATCAGGTTGTAAGTTTGAGGTCTTCTGTTGATTTACTTACAGGGTGAAATAATTTCAGAACCTTTGCTACAAGTTAATTTCCAAATGTGGTTTCTTATGCCCTTTGGATGTTTTCATTATTGCTACAGTGTAAACTTTTCCCTCTTGTCTTTTTCTTTTTTTCCCTCTTAATGTGGTTTAGATTCAGCAATCAACACACACTCATTTGGATATCTCACTTTTTCCATTGGGTTTAACTGATGAGAAAAGTAATGGAACAATTGCACTTGCGGATGATTCTGAGGCTCATGGAGCCAATATATCAAACATCCAGCTTCAGCAGAAAATTTCAAGCCTGGAGATTAAACTCAAAGTTTCTGAAGAAGAAAAACAGAGAATTAAAAAGGTTTGCTTACATTTGCTTTAAAAACAAATACTTGAATTGCCTTATACCGAGAATTAGATGTAATTTAAAACTCTGATTAAAACCTCATCAGAGAAAGAAGATGAGATTTTCCTTGACCTTACATTTAAATCAGTTACATGAGTTTATCATATAACAGTTTTGAAAAAAAACGGAAATAGTTCATACAGAAATAGATGTGACGTATTTGAGAGTAATAGTAAGTACTAGTAGTTATTCTAATTTTCCTTCTAAAGTGGAAAATGTTTCATGAATTAATTTTGGAATTGGAGGGACAAGTAGTCTTCAGACCTCTAACGGGGCCACCAAAGTTAGAATGTGATGTTTTTTTCACCCTGTCGTTTTATTAGACCAATTGAGTGCCATTAAAATAACTTTTTTTTTTTTAAATAACTTATTTTATGCGATAAGAATAACCTTTGTTTTTTAGATTTCGTTAGACTGCTCTAACTGATGATTGCTGTCTCGTTTATTTTTATTTATCATCTCTATTATGACAGCAGACAGTATTGTATTTCTTATGCAGACTAGAAGTATTACAATAATAAATTCTTTATGTAATTTAATGTATTGAACATCAGGCATCATGGGACATTTGACTGGATTCTTAAATTTACAGTTGTTTTAAGAAATTATTGTAATCTGAAGTCTAAGGGTGGTATAATATCAGAGCCTAAATTGTGAGAATCTGGCTTGCAGGAGGCTATGGATGATAGTTGGAATATAGGATACATTTGTGGAATTTACATCTGCATTAAGCCTACAGTGGGAGGGATGGGAGGAAAGTGGTAGCTAAATGGCGTGCATCAGAGAGATGACTATAGAAGATCAAAAGTGGATCCCCACCTCTGATGCAGGTTAGGCCTGATCTGGTTTTCAACAGTTTTTTCTTTTTTTTTGTTTGTACATATTGGAGTTGATCTCAGATATGTTATGTTATTGGGGATCACCTTGAATTTTTGTTTTATATACATATATTTTATTTTTTAAAATTATTTAAAAAATATATTTAAATATATGATAAATGACCATATATTTATTATTTAAAAAAAATATATTTTTTTTTCTGTTTCTCAGTGTACAAAACCCAGGATTGACGAACCTATAGGGACAGCAAGTAGAATAAGAGTTTCTGGGGTTCAGTGGTGTGGGGGGCTGGTAAACGGGAGATGATGTCAGGAAGTTCAGGAAGGAAAAGAATATTTTAAAATTGTGGTAGCAATTGTACAATACTGTTTAATGTGATTGAACTATGGCATAATATGATGTCTGAATTAACTCCCAATAAAACGGTTTTGAGAAAAAAAAAGAAAAGCAGAAAATAATAAAAAAGAAATAATTTTAATTCTGTGATATTATTTGCTTATAAATTTATCTCTTAAGAAAGTTTATAGAAAGTATGTATAAGAATATAGATTGAAATTAACCAGAATGTTCATATTCATTTATTGGTATACTTTTAGCATTACCTCAAAATTTCGATACTCGTCTAGAAGTTGTAATATTATTGGACTTTAAACCATACTTTCTATGGTTTCATTTTCTGCCAGATATTTTCTGGCATGTTTAATGAAAATAAAATTAAACATATTGTATGCCATTAAATTGGTGCTAAGTTTATGCTTGACATTTACTTTTAGGATGTGGAAGCATTAATGGACAGGAACAGTGTCTTAGAAAAAGGCTTCTTAAAAGAAAAAGAGCAAGAGGCCATTTCTTTTCAAGATAGATACAAAGAACTTCAGGTAAGCCAATGGTATTAACATAGAAAATGTGTACCTTTGCATCCAACCTTTAGTGTAGTTTCAGAAGTCATCAGTCCTTTGTCTGTGCTGTACTTTTCTCACTTATTCCTAGTTGATATTTATTTTGACTTGTTTATTATTTATCTCCCGTACTACCTTACCTCTTGAATTAAGCTTCGTGAGTTTAGAAAATTTATATTTCTTCTTGCCTAGAGGCATACCTGGCTTGTAGGAAGTACTCAGTGGATAGGATTGAAAGACTGCCTTACTAGATAAATAATACACATTATAATGTGTACATCCAGACTTCCCAGTCCTATTAATGGAATTATGGTGCTTGCTAAGGGCACATGACCGATTATTGAGAGAAATTTGTATATTTTTTGCTCCTATTGGATGACTTATTTTGGGTAATTTAATAAGACATTTTCTTTTTTAAATATAGTTTTTCTATATGTTATAGGAATAATAGTACACCAGGGACACCATGAACGATCTGGCATATAGCACTTTGAGCCTTCTGTTATAAAGACCAATATTAATGCCAGCTACATTATATTGCTGTCCTCCTTGGTTTACTATCAATAGCTGAAATCTAAGACAGATGATTTTCATTCTCAGAACATCACTGCCATCCAGTCCAGCCTGACTTTTGGTGACCTTATATAGGGTTTTCGAGACTACAAATTTTTACGAGAGTAGACACTCTTATCTTTCTCCCGGAGTGACTGGTGAGTTTGTACTACTGACCTTGTGGTTAAGAAACCCAATGCCAGTTCAAAAATCTCTTCCTCTTAAAAGAAATTTCCAAAGAAAAAAAATTAGAAGAGTTTACTGAAGTATATAGTGGGTCTTTTTATAGTAGGGGGATAAGAGTGTAAACTAACTATGGAGTATTTTATTACTTTGTTGATTAAGTGGTTTGAAAGGTGCTGTGAGGTCTCATAATCAAATTTAATTCACTGGCAGAGAGGAGTTTTAACTAATGTGTCTGCATCACTTCTTAGGAAATGCTCTTTTTGTTATAGCTCCACAGGTCTTTGAAGTTCTGTTCTTTTCTTTTTTTTCTCCCCTCCGCACCCCTTTTTAGTGTATTTTATCTCTGTTGTTCAGATTGCATAATATTTGTTGTTGTATTTTAGTATGATATCTTGGATCTCCTTTAAATGTTGTGTATAAGCAAGCTTCTTCTGACACTTCACTGGTTAGGGAAAGGAGCGTGCACTTTGTTTTTCTCAAGTTGGGGTGAAATCCCAAGGTTCACTCTTTTTGATACTGTAAGGAAGACAGGGTGTCTTGTTGGGAGGAGGTAGGATTTGGGCCTCTCCATATGCCGTAATTAACAGCACACTGGCTTGGGGGAGAGGCACGTTGTAACTGTTTACCCACGTGTCTGTACCGAGGCCATTGGGGCAGGGGGATTCCAGGGTCCTACCTCTGGTTGGTGCTTAAAGTTGTGACTTCCTCCTCAGCCTCTTCTGGCATAGGCAGGGACTGGAATGGACCCTCCTTACATTTTTGTGGAATGAAATTCCTGACTTCCCACCTGTTTGTTTTTTTCTTTCCTGATAATTCAGGGGACAGCCAGGCCCTCTGGTATCTGGGTGAAGGTGGGCGTCTAGGCGGTGCACTTGGCCTTTGCTGGGAGGGTGTAGGTGTGTGCTTTCCCCCGGGTGTTTGGTTGGCACAGGTCACTTATTATCTAACACTTCTTTGTCTCTCATTAGGTCGCATCTTTTTCAGTCCTCTGCTTTGAGAGAGGATGCTTTTTTTGAGCTGTTATGTCTGTACCACTGGCATTTCCAGTTGTCTGTCGCTGTCACTGATCGGGCAGGAGAGCTGAGAAAGACAACTCACAAAACTCTGTTGTTCATTCCTCAGATGCCTCAGTGGGTCGGTTTTCTCTCCACCGTCCATAGTATTTTATGTTTGTTTCAAATACAATATCCGGGCCTGTTAGCTATGCTCAGTGAGGAAAATAAGGAAGACAAATTCTTCCCTGCCATTTTGGAAGAAGTGGAATCAAAAGTTACAGTTTTCATTTTCAGTGTCCTTTGCTTAGTTACACTTATAAATTGCTTTTAAACTTAAAACTTACTAATCTAAGTAATTTGAGGGTTGTTTTTCTTTTAGGGGAAAATATTAAGAAATAATTTCTAGGATCTCAGAAGAATGAGTAATCTAACTGTTAACTCAAAATTGGAGATAATCCAAAAATCTTTTAAGTTTAAATTTTTGCTTACCTATGAAGTGTGCATACATATGTGTATGTGTTAGACATTTTCAAAATGTCAACAAAAATATATAACCTGTGTTGTTAGATATGTAGTAAAAGAGACCAATGTATGCTAAATACATGTAGGATACACTATATTGGTCAATACTTGAATAGTGATTATGTTAGACTTAATGCTTAGAAATGTATTCTGCCAATCATCCCTCAAATACTTGAGTGTGAATGCATCTGTCATAATATTCTGCAAAGTATGACAATCCAGATATTTTTATATTAAGGTATTTAACATGTAATCACTGCTGTCAAGTTGATTCCAATTCATAATGACCTTATCACATAGAGTAGAACTGCCCCTTAGGCTTTCAGACGCTGTAAAGCTGTATAAAAACAGACAGCCTCTTCTTTCTACCAAAGAGCAGCTTGTGAGTTCAAAACACCAACCTCTTGACTAGCAGTTGAGTACCGGTACTTAAACATTGCAGAAGCAAGGACCCTTGCTAACATATAGATTCTCTAAATATTTGTGAGGCTTAATGAAGTAGAAAATATTTTCTGTTACTATGATTACAGGGATAATGTGCAAATGGTTTCAAAAAGTTTGGGAAAATTGAATGTAAAGATAGTGAAATTTTCCACAAATTTTTGAAGTTCCCTTGTATTTTGTGTTTGCTTCTTTTTGCTATTCTCAATAAAGCAAAATTTATCAGGATATATAATCATTCCAGCAAGACTAAACTAAATTACCTGAGAAGATGTTCTCATTAAGAAATGTTAATTTACATATATTTTAATAATATTGTTGTGGAAAATGAGGACAATACAAAATACACAGAAGAAAGCAAAAATCATACCCATTCACCTTGAAAGAGCTTAAGTATTATACCCTCATTTCAAAATAAAGGGCCTTGAAATTTTAATGTTTTTAAAGAAATATACCCCACTTAGCCCAGTGTTAGGTGTGCCTTTGTCAAGATTTTTGTCTGACTAGAGAAAGAGAATTTAATAAATGGAACGTTTGTACAACCTTTAAACAACCTTCCCCACCCCCCACCCCCAGCAACATGTTGTACTCCTATAGAGAATTCTAGCTGTGTTGTTTTATGCGATAAGGTCTAATTACCAGGATAGGTGGAGTGGTGTGAATGTGCCCTAACAAGGAAATAACGAATACTGTGAACTCCACAGTACAAATGAGGGTGTGCACTGCCTCTCCTTTTCCTGCTCTGTCCAGGGTGTGTAGCCCAAGCAGAGGAAGAAAAATTAGTCATGCTGCATTTGTCAGAGATACTATTTAAAGGACCTTTATATGACATGTTTAGAGAACTCATGTCAGTGCAATTTGGACTCCACACCTTTTTGTCTTTCTCTGATTCCCTTAGCAGGCTGGTCAGCTCCCATGACCAGTACAAAGTAAAGACACTTGTCAGTGTATCAGATTTTACAGGTTGTAATGCTGCAACATTAAAATAAACTAGTGACCAGATACAAGTAGTTATTGAGGTGTTATTTCTGACAGTTGTCAATATTGGTAGCTGTTGTTAGCTTTGGGAATTTTCTAGATAACGTTTTTAAAGACTAGGCTTGCCCTTCCAAAGAACACTCCCTACTGAAAGGCCTTCTGGTTATAAAAGCTTGATTACTCTGTTTGGAAATTTAATTTTAAAAAGGAGTAAATACTATTAGTCAAATGAAATATTTCAGAGGTTCATATGTTTACCCCACAAATGGACTTAGATTGTTTCTAATTGCCACTTGTGTTGTATGGCTAATTACACAGCTGATAATACTTAACTGTCAGTAGCTATAATCGTTAATATTTTGTATACTATTTAAAATGGGAAATCGTTAGCTATTGGACATTTGGGAGCTTTGTCAGATGTAACTGTTACAACAATATTTGATGTTAAGGGTAGAGAAGAACCTGATAACACTTAGTATTTAAAAATGTTATGGCCTGGTGTAGGTTGTGTAGCAACCCAAAATGTCGTTTGGTGACTTACACAGGAATGAAGGAGACTGCTGAAGGAAATTCTAATGAATCATAGCCTGAAGACATTACTTTTATTCATCTATCGTTAATCTTGATTAATTATACTTTGAAGAGAAAAAATGGAATCAAAGGAGAACAAACTGTATTTTGGTTAGGCTAAAATATTTATGACTTCCTTTTATTATTATAGTTCAAGTTGGATTAGTCATTGTAAAATGAATATATTTCAGTTATTAGGACATCAGTTCTCTTTACCTTATGAAAAGTGGGTGATTGTGAGATACACATATTTCTTTCTTTTTATTCCCTTCCTCCTTCCATATTTTATTATTCTAAAGTTAGTGGAATGATTTAATCACCAAATTCAGAGGTTATATACTATTTGTTACACCTCTTTGTCAGTTCTATTAGAACAATAAGCATGGTCATAAGAGGCATTTATACTGGTTAATTTAAAGCAATACATTTTTGTATTCTAGACAAATTGATGAAAGCAAACTGCTCAAATTATTTATATATAAAAATACTCTTTGAATATATTTTGCCTAATTTTTTACTGTTACACCTTTCTTATAAATTAGATAGCCTTAGTTCCCTCACTCTTTGCCATCCAGTCGATGCTGACTCATAGAGACTCTGTAGGACAGCAGAGAACTGTCCCTGTGAGTTTTGAGACTGTAACTCTGTCTGTGAGTAGAAAGCCCGTCTTTCTCCCTTGGAGCGGTTGGTGGTTTCTGCCCTGGCAGTTAGCAATCCAATCTGTAACCACTATGCCATCAGGTTTCCTTTGCACAGAGTGGGTGGCTTTAAAGAACAGAAACTTATTTTCTTATCTTAGGGAGGTTAGGCCAAATTTAGGATGTTGGCAGAGCCATGTGTTCATTCCATCTTTTCTTTCTTTTTTTTTTTTTTCATTCCATCTTTTCTTGGGGAATGTTCTTCCTTTTCTCCTATCACTTGTAAATCCATTCCCCTCATGTCAGTGATGACACATCGCCACCTCCGTGTTTCAGGGTGGCACTGTACTCCATAGGACTTTGCGTGGCTGTGAGCTAGCTTATGGCCAAGGCCGGTCTTTGTCCATAGTGCCCAATACATTACAAAAACTCTATTTCAAAATGATGTTATATATTGCTTTATGTAGTTTCAACTAGTTCATTTCATCTCTTTGGAACTTTACTGATTGAACCTCCTTTAAATTTTCCAACAAATGTTCTTAATCCTCACTAACATTCGAATCTCCAGGGAAACCTTAATACATATACAAGGATTATCTCCACAGCAGTTAAATAAATAATATTTTCAAATGCCGAACATTAGAAAGTTCATATAGTAAAAAACACATTTAGTGAAAAGGCCACTTCCCGTCCCTTTTAAAAGGTGAACATTTTATCCTTGTGGTCTTAAAAAATGTATGTAAAAGCTAATTCAAATTAAATCAGTATATGTGTATATAATTCCTATACTAAAGTTTATATACAAAATATGCTATTATTTTTATTATTAATTTGATGTTTATTTTTAAACTGTTTATGATTATCTCTTAGATAATTTTCCAACAGTAATTCATTAAGAGATTATTTAGCCTTTAATTTTTTCTTCAAACCATTTGATTGAGACCCATTTCAGACATCATTCTATTCCATGGTTCATTCATATCAAGCAGTGTTGTACAATCACTACCACAATTAGTTTCAAAACATTTCTTTCCTTCCTTGTACTCCCCGATAGCAGCTTCCCCGTATGTGTCTCCAGTTCCCCTGCTGTGCCCCCAGGAACCCTTATTCCAGTTATAATCTCTATGGATTCACCCATCTGTGTTTTATATACTGGAAAACAGAAAAACACATAACCGAGAGTCAAGAAGGCTACCCATCATGAAAAATACAACAGATATAAACCCCAATATGAAAAAAAATATCTACAGGCTATATTAAAAAGTAGGTCAAACACAAAGTGCATCAAAAGGGATATCAAATGACAAGGTTATAACCATTCAAGTCAGATTCATGATTTTAATCAACTATAGTCATGTAATCTGTCTCTCCAATACCGTCTGTCTGATCACCAGGTTATTCCCATCCCTCAATGATGGTCAGAGGGGAGTCAGTGGAGGCTTATTCCCTGTGCGGATCCTGAAAATGCATTTTCAGCTTCCACTGTCATCCATTTAGCTTTTCTGGCTCTAACATTTCACCTCTGGGTATCTAAAATATATAACACGCACACCAAACTCAATGCCATTGGGTTGATTCTGACCCATAGAAACACTGTTGACAGGGTAGAACTGCTCCTGTGGGTTTTTGAGACAGACTTTGTAAAGAAAAGAAAGCCTCATCTTTCTTCCATGGAGTAGCTGGTGGTTTTGAACTTGCTGACCTTATAGTTAGCAGCCCAGTGTTTAACCTTCTAGACTACAACTAAAGATACTGTATATACTGAAGTATAAGCCGATCCGAATATCAGTCGAGCCACCTAATTTGACCACAAAAACTGCATTAAAAATGTGCTGAAAAACTCGGCTTATGCACGAGTATATACGGTAAGTGAAAAAAGTATTGTCTCTGGTTCCAATTCAAGCATGCATGAGTTTATTCCAAACAAAACATGCTTTTAATATGTCTCTGATGAGTGGATGGCTGCAGGTAATTTCTCTCAGTAATGTACTTATCCTAGTCTCATCAGGGCGTCTTAAAAAAAGTCCAATCAAACAAGGAGCTCTGTTGGGCCAATTAAATTCAAGACAGAGAGTATAGTTAAAAAGAGTATGGCTAAAGACTTTAGGAATTCCTGATGGGTCATGTTGATAGATTTTTCTCAATGACACAGGATGATCAGCAGACTTATTAGGAAGACACTTTAAGGACATTAGGCCATGCTGGGGAGAAAAAGACCAGGAATATTCTCTGAGGAATTTATTTTCACTCAGTCTTTGAATCATTACTTTTGAGTTTTTCTGATTCTTATTTATGCTGTTCTTTAAGCTATTTTTATCATTGTAATAATATCCTTTAGGTAAAATAGAACCCCAGACCTCAACGGATGTTCTAGAAGGAGTGTCGAGATGCGATGCTGTTGAGTTCCGAATCAATTTTTCTCATAAGAAATAACTGAAAATGGATTAATCCGTCCTTGATCACCAAGTTTTTACCTTAACCTTCCCTTTTTATGCAAAACCTTATACAGAAATTTCAAAGTAAAAAGTTTAGAGTTAAATAGTATAATTTAAATAAGAAACATTTAAAAAGTTTTTAACAACTACAGTCTGGCCTGTGCCTTGAGATTGATGAGGATCTGGATCTGTGGACACGGTTGTGGAGAGGCGGTATGGAGAGAGAGTCATTGTTTGGAAGGGAAATCCCCTTCCATAAAATCAACTGGTAGCTGCTTTTAGGAGTTTTTCCCCTTCTTTGCCTTTTTGCACTAGGACCTGGCTGGCTTTCTCTTAAAAAAAAAAAGTCTGTCTAATGTGATCTGCTGTTGGCATTTCCTTACCTGTTTTCTAAAAGGGTTTACTAAATTATCAACAATATTGATAACTTGGTTAACCAGTTCCTTATCATGATGATTCCTTAAAAATAACTCTTTATTAGGACCCATGTTTATTATCTAAAAACTGTACAAAAAGCCAAAAAAACTAAGAAAGTATAGCAAAACAATTGGAACACAGCTGCTAATGGTTTAAACATCACGTAATAGATATGCCAATTAATGCTGAGTGACTGAAACAGGAACTGCTTTTGTTTACAAAAATCACATGCATCGGGTCAGATTCCGATGTTTTGTTTGAGCTCTGTTGCAAAATTTTCTTGATATTTCATGTCAAAATCTGATATGTCGCGTACTGATTCAGTCAAGTACTGTATCTTCTGAATTGGTTATTTTTATTTCATGTATATGAAGAGGCTACAAAGAGTTTATAAACACTTGGAATCAAAAGATAATTGAATTTTTCCATGAACTTTTTGAACTTCTTATATTTTCCTGTATTTTTTTGTCCTGGTAACTCCATTTTCATCTGGGTAATTAAAAAAATTGTGCCAAAAATATTCACAACAAAATATTCTCAAATTCTGCAACTTCTAGGTATAATTTATCGTTATTGATTATACTCTTCATGTTGTACAACCATTATTGATATCCTTTTCCAAATTATTCCACCATCATTAATATAATCTCCATGCCTTGTAAACAACGCTTCCTCCTTCCAGATTGTTTTCTTTCTTTTTAAAGTAGTTTTCTTGATTTAATAATATACACATATCATACATTTCTATAGTTAAATCACTTTAAAAAGAGTTGTACACACATCATCAAAATCAGTGCTAGCCTCACTCTGGTTCTGGTCGCCATGGGAGAGGAAAGAAAAGTGATGGAAATCTAAAGTCGCGCAGACTAACAGATCACGCACACATCAGTCTTCACAACTAGATGAGACCAGAAAAACTAGATGGTGCCTGGCTACCACTACCAACTGTTCTAGAAAAGATCACATTGGAAGGTCCTGGGTAGAGTGAGAGAAAAATGTAGAACAAAACTCAAAATCATGAAAGAGGCCAGGCAAACTGGTTTGGAAGAGTCCGGTGGGAAGCCTCTTTCCACCACAAGACAGTGGCCTGAGTCATCCTTCCGTTGGGGAACTGAGACCACCCGTCTGGTAAAATACACAGCCGTATAAGGTGAAAAGGGCAGCATTTACCCAGTGAAAAGAAGAAGTATAGAGGCAGGAAGGAGACAGAGTCAGTGACGGCACTTTGAGGGGCTTGCTGCAGATGTGTGGACCAAATACGTGTGAGTCAGTGGACGAGAACCTGATGAACTGCTCTGTAAGCCTTCACGTAATCCACAATGAAAAGTTAAAGAAAATGTAGCGAAAGGATTAGGATTTCTGCACATCAAAATGTAACATGAAAATAAAGGTTGACATAACTGTGAAGCAAGGCAAGAAAGTATACTTTTCCTTGCCAGATGAAGCAAAATGGCTTTTGGAATTTCAGCAGTTGAAAACCACCAGACTGTGTGTATTGGAAATGAGGGGCAGAGGATTATATTCCTGATGGGTAACGGGCAGTGTGAATTTGATGTATTGAAGTCACCACCTTATTAAATTTATGCTAATACATAAAAAATATCAGTTTTAGTGCTCCCTCCACCTCCTTGTATCCATTGTTCCCTGGTTCCCCTCCTACTCTCCCCGCCCCATGACAAAGATAACCATTGCAGCAGTTATTGTCTCTGTGCATCCACTCCTCCTGTGCTTCACAAACTGGGAAACCTAACCAAAGCAATAAAAAACAACAGAAAGAAGAAAATAATAATATAAAGATTAAAATAAAAATTAAGAGTCAGAAAGACCACCCACAATATTAAATCCAGAGAAGAAAGTTTTATTGTTGAACAAGTGAGAAATATTTGAGGCTAGAGCAAATTCAGATTGAGTCCAGAGAGAATTCAACTAAGAATCATGCCATGGTTAGATCCACCATAATCAAGTTTATAGTTGTCTCTCTCTGATAGTAAAACTATTAAAGAGTCCCTCACTTGTGGCTAGAGGGGATCTGCCAGAGGCTTGATCTCACTAGATACTTTGTAGATAGATTTTAGGTTCTCTTGGTCCTCCATAACCTTTTGTAACACATGGAGATAGAAGAACATATTACTCAAACATGATTGGGTTATAAAGTAAATAAAGGAGGAAAGGGGTAGATCATTGTGGTTGTTTCCCCCTTTCTCCCCCCACCTTCCCCTTCCCTTCCTGGTATTGCTACTCTCATTATTGACCCTGAGGGTTTTATCTGTCCTGGATTCCTTGTGTTTCCAGCTCTTATCTGTACCAGTGTACATGCTCTGGTCTAGCCAGATTTGTAAGGTAGAATTGGGGTCATGATAGTGGGTTTTGGCATTAAAGAACTAGAGGAAATTTGTATGTTTTGTCAGTGATACATTGCACCCTGACTGGCTTGTCTCTTCTTTGTAACCCTTTTGTAAAGGATGTCCAATTGTCTATAGATGGGATTTGGGTCTCCACTCCACACTCTGTCTCATTCACATTGATATGGTTGTTTTGTTCTGGGTCTTTGATGACTGACACTTGATCCCATTGACACTGCATTATCACACAGATTGCTGTGCTTCTTCCATGTAGGCTTCGTTGCTTCTCAGCTAGACATTTCTTATATATCTTCAAGCCTTTAAGACCTCAGATGCTATATCTTTTGAAAGCTGGGCACCATCCACTCTCTTCACCACATTTGCTTATGCACCCATTTTGTCTTAAGTGATTGTGTTGGAAGGTGAGCATCACAGAATACCAGGTTATTAGAACAAAGTGTTCTTGTGTTGAGGGAAGACTTAAGTAGAGGCCCAATGTCTGTCTGCTACCATAATACCTATAATTTATCAAGGTTTCATGTGGGAGGGTGGTTAGGGGAGGGAGGGGGAAGATGAGGAGCTGATATCAAGGACTCAGGTAGAAAGAAAATGCTTTGAAAATGATGATGGCAGCATATGTACAAATGTGCTTGACACAATGGATGATTACATGGATTGTGAGAAGAAATGTAAGCCCCTCCAATAAAAGTATTTAATTAAAAAAAAATGAAGCGGGATATGGTCCAGAGCTGTATCTTAGAGACGGGATTAGATTTGCTGAGTGGGGCTGGACCTCCCAGGCTTGTATGTAGAGTTAGTTTATTGACTACTTAAGCCTTCCCCAGGCTGCCTTGTAGAGTTATCCCAATGCTGCTAGGTAGGCTGTGCTATCTCCGCTATTGGGGAGTTAGGATTGCTAGGGCAGCAGAATTGGGCTCCCTTGACTGGGGCTGAGAGACAAGCCTATTTGTGCTTATATCTGCCCCAAACTAGTCACTCAGACTTTGTCCTTGCAGCTCAGTGGGTCAGCCACCCTGCCTAGGTCTGGGAATGGTAAAAATCAGTCTCAAGAGTTGGGAAGCCATACTTCTCTGGCTTATTCAGAGGGCAGATGACAAAGGGTTGTCTATCAGTAGGAGTTGCTGCCCTTCTTTAAAAATAAATTTATAACTACTTTGTGCTGAGAATCTTGTGGTCTGGAAGTGTAGGATATACCTCTCCAGAGACCCTCTGCTCTGGTCTCTGATAGACAACCCTTTAATATATGCTACTTGGTCAGCATCTTTCTGTGACTCCCTCCTATTTTTCTGTATTTTTAATACAGTTTTACTTTGAATGTTCTCAATTAGTATAGGGATTTATTCTTTCCCTTTTTATTTATTTTTAATAGTATTATTTTGACTTATTTTAGTATTTTATTACTTATTTTACATAAAATTAGTTTCATATTATACTTTTTTATATGAGATTAGTTTTCTTCACTCCTCAATGAAAAAAAGGGATCAAAATTGTAAATCACATATAAAGCATTTAATAATAGGTTTTGAGGCTGGAGAAAGCAATATTAAATCTATATTTCAATATTTAATAATTTCAGAAATGTTAAAAGGAATGCACTGTGCATCTTAGCTTTGTTTAAAAAAATAAAATGGATTTATCTGATCCAAACATCTTTTAAAAAAATCATTTTATTGGAGGCTCATACAACTCTTATCACAATCCATACACTCATCAATTGTGTAAAGCGCATCTGTACATTCATTGCCTTGATCATTCTCAAAACATTTGCTTTCCACCCAAGTCCCTGGCATCAGCTCATTTTTCCACCTTCCTCCATGCTCTGCCCCCATAAACCCTTGATAATTTATAAATTTTTATTTTGTCATATCTTAACAGTGTCCGACATCTCCCTTCACCTACTTTTCTGTTGGCCATCCCCCAGGGAGGAGGTTATATGTAGATCCTTGTAATTGGTTTCCCCTTTCCACTCTACCCTCCCTCTACCCTGCCAGTATTGCCACTGTCATCTCTGGTCCTGAAGGGATCGTCTGTCCTGGATTCCCTGTGTTTCCAGTTCCTATCTGTACCTGTGTACATCCACTGGTCTAGCCAGATTTGTAAGGTAGAATTGGGATCATGATAGTGTGTGTGGGTGGGTAGGGAAGCATTTAGGAACTAGAGGAAAGTTGTATGTTTCATCATTGCTACATTGCACCCTGACTGGCTTGACTCCTCTCCACGACCCTTCTGTAAGGGTTGCCTACAGATGGGTCTTGGGTCCCCAATCTGCATTCTCCCTCATTCACAATGATTTGATTTTTTGTTCTTTGATGCCTGATACTTGATCCCTTCGACACCTCGTGATCACACAGGCTGGTGTGGGCCTTTTTGCTTCTGAGCTACATGGCTGCTTGTTTACCTTCAAGCCTTTAAGACCCCTGACTCTATATCTTTTGATAGCTGGGCACCATCAGCTTTCTTTAGCATATTTGCTTATATACCTGCTTTGTCTTCAGCGATAGTGTTGGGAAGTTGAGCATCATGGAATGCCAGTTTAATAGAACAAAGTATTCTTGCATTGAGGGAGTACTTGAGTGCATCTGCTACCTTAGTACTAAACCTACAAATATAAGCACATAGATGTATTTCCCCATCCTCATATATAAATATATTTACATATGTACATGCCTTTTTTTGGACCTCTATAAATGCCCTTTGCCTCCCAGCTCTTTCCTCTATTTCCCTTGACTTTGCTATCATGTTCAGTCTTCATTTGGGTTTCAGTAATTCCTCTTGATTACATTACCCTTGATCAATCCCTACCAGAACTCCTACACCCTCTTCAGCAACAATTTGGGTCACTTGTTCCTTTGTCCCTGGGTTTGTTAATACCACTTCCTTTCCCTCCACCTTCCCTTTTCCCGTCTCCCCAAAATTGTCGGTCCCATTATTTACTCCTCCAGGTTGTTCATCCAGCTTATTTTATTTAGACAGACCTGCGGAGATAATAACATGTACAGAAATAAGACAGAACAAAACAAACCAAAAAAGAAAAAACAACAAAAAGCCATTGACAAAAAGGAAAAATACCAACAAAAAAAGAAAGACCTGTAGTTAGTTCTGGGACTGTTTGTTGCCCTTTAGGAGTGTTTTCTGGTCCAGTCTGATGGGGTGCCAATCCCTGGCCCCAAAGTCTATTTTTGTTATTCCCTGGGAACTTGGTTGCTCTGCTATTCTTGCGTGTCTTTTGCACAACTTTAGTGTTTTGCCTTGGTGTGGTGGCATCAGATCGGGCACAGTTCCCACATTGTGTCTCCAGTGTTGTCCCTTTTAGGATTATGGGTCAGTGAGGGATGTCCAGTCTCATAGTGGGGCTGGTCATATGGTCTTCTCTGTGGATTGGTTGCTCTGAGTGGGAATATCATCCTCAAGGCTTGGTGGGCCAGGATGTGCTCCACCATCTCTTCCTCCCCATTCAATTGCTTCCGTGTGCTCCGATCAGTCATGTCCCTCTCCCTGAGCTGCAGCTTCTGTTATGACCTCTGAAATAAATTCTTCTGGGGGGAGGGGCAGGTGTCCTCGTAGTTGGGATTGGGGCCGGTCCCTCAGACCTCTCAGACCTCTCCACTGGTTCCCTACTCCCTGCTGGCATTCACATCTTGGAGCACCAGGTTGAAGTATGGTCCCTCTTTCCCTGTGGAGATATAAACACTACCCTCCCCTTGGTTGGTTAGTGCCCTGTTCCCCCACTACTCACGTCTTTTCTTTTCCCTCTCTTTTTTAGTTGGCTACCAAATTTATCCCTGGATTTAGTCTGACCCCTGCCATACCACCTGGCCCTCACCCCTGGAATGTTTGTATATAGCAGTTTTTTCCCTATGCCCCTTATGCATTTTTTTTTAGCTTACCTCAGCAGACTCATGTTGTCCTTGTCCTTTTGTGCTTGGCTTACTTCACGTAGCATAATTTCTTCCAGTTCTTCCCATGCAGCAATGTGCTTCATACATTGATCACTGCTTTTTAGTGATATGTGCACTCCATTGTATGTATGTACCACAGTTTTTTAATCCATTCGTCAGTTGATGGAAATTTGGGTTGTTTCCAACACCTTGCAATTGTGAACTGTGTTGAGATGAACATTTGAGCACAGATGTCTGGCCTTGGTTTGTTTCTTGCCTCTTCTGGGTACATGCCCAGTAGGGGGATTGCTGGGTCATATGGTAGCTCGATTTCCACCTATTTTAGAGTTCAGTCCATTGATATTCAGGGTTATTATATCCATCTGTGAACTCTGTGATGTTATCTTATACCTTTTCTGTTGGCTGTTTTCCTACCTTCCTTTCTTATTGGTGTGTTGTGTGTGTGTGTGTGTGTGTGTGTGTGTGTGTGTGTGATTGACTTTCCACCCTTAAGCCAATGCATTTTTTTTTCTTTGTTGACATCTGGGTGAGCTTGTTCTATGTTGTGGTCTCTTATTTATGCTTCGTGAGTGTTGTTCTGCCCATACTGGGTTGGCATGGATCTTTTTTAGGGCTGGGTTTCTTCTAACGTATTCTTCTAGTTTTCTCTTGTGTGGAAAGACTCTTACTTCTCCATCTATCATGATCAACAATCTGCCTGGGAAGAGTGTTCTTGGGTTTGTGATATTTTCCTTCAGTTTTTGGAATATGTTACTCCACTTTCTCCTCTTCTTCATGATTTCTGCTGATAGGTCTGAGCATATTCTTATTCGTGAACCTTTTTATGTGATTGCTTTTTTTCTCTCTAGCTGCTCTCATGATTTTCTCCTTTTCTTCAAAGTTGGATATTTTAACTATTATGTATTTTTGTGATTTCTTCTTCGGATTAAGTCTAGCTGGTGTTCTTTCAGCCTCCTGAATGGTTACCTGGTTTTCATTCTTTAAGCTGGGGACATCTTCCTCAGAAAATTTTCTAAGGAGCTTTGCAGGTGTCTTTGTTGTGCTCTCCTCTGGTAATCCAATTATTCTGATGTTGTTCCTCTTCATGGAATCAGACACAGCTGTTAGGTTTTCTTTTGCTTCTCTGATGATCTTATTAGGTTTTTGTTTGTGTTTGCTAAAGTCTGCTTGGCTGTCCTCCAAGTCACTGGTGTGGTTCTCTGCATCTTCCAGTAGGTTCTCGAGTTCCGTGAGTCTACTACTGGTTTTTGTTATCTCCTCCCTAAACTCTTGTATTTCCCTTGGGTTTATGGACTCTATCTCCTCTACCATTTCATCCTTTTTATGTATTGTCTCCCTCATATCCTGTATGGCTCCAAGCAGCATTCTGAAATATTCTTTCTGTGGCAGATCAAAGTCTGCTTCTTCTATGCATGTCATTAGGTTCAGGACATCTGCCATTGCCTTTTGTTTCTCCTGTTTTTCCATTGTGTTTGTTGGGGCTGATTGCTGTTTGCGTTGCGTTGTTTCAGAGGATCCAGGTGCCATTTTCCAGGGAGTCAAAGAGCACTGGCTGTCTCTAGGAGACTTGTAGAAATGCTCCTTCGAACTGCTTACAGCTAATTTCACTATGGAATTTGCCTACCTCTTTATCCTCTTATGGCTTTACTCTCAAGGTGAGTGCCCCAGAAGGCCGATGAGTTGCCTGCTTTGGTGTAAAACATCACAAATGGTGGGTGGAATTGCCTCAGTTAGGTATATCCCTGCAAAAGTTGGGCAGAGGTTCCTGCATTAGCTTGGAATGTTGGCAAGTGTTGGCCAAGCTGCCTTAGGCCATGTGAGGCACTAAGGTAAGCGGAGGAAATTCCCTCAATTACACGTGGGTCTACAGAGGACAAATAGGAGCTCCCTCAGCCACACATGCAGGAATTCCCTGGGAACAAGTTGGGCTGGAAATCTCCTGGTGGAGGGGAGGCAGACTTTCCCCAGCCTCAGGCTATGCAGCACAAGGTGTAGCTCACCTAACTGGGTGGAGGGCTGGCATAAATGTCCTAGGCTAAGGGGAGTGATCTGGAGGTCGGCAGTGTTGTGTGGGAGATCAGGGAAGAGACAAAGAGGAAAAGACAATAAAGCTAAGCCCGATGGGACTATGGGGTGGGGGGGGGGTGAGGGCATAGAGAGAAGAGAGGAAAACAAAAGTAACAATATAGCTGATCCCCCATCCCTGCCCGTGGGGCTGCAAGGGTTTAATCCCTGCCCCGAGATGGTGACAAGCTGTGACTATGTTGAGATAAAGCCCCTGGCTAAGGTCAAACCTTAGCCAGCCTCCCTGTGGTAAGCCAAAACTCCCAGCTCCTGAAAACCTTGTAGATCTGTGCCTAGGAGTATCTTTATGATACTCCTCCTGTGATCCAGCAGTGTTGAATTTCTCTCTTAGTAACTCTTCTGGGCTGATTTCTGCGGAGTTCCTCTGTTATTTGTTACTCAGTCGCCATTTCCCCACAAGTCTCTAATCAAGTCTCTAAACATCTTAAAGTGGGTTTTGAACTTGTGAATATAGTTTTAGTAATGTAAAGTATATTTGAAAGAAAAATTAGTACACTTTAAGGTAGTTTAAGTCAGGTTAGACTTCAAATATTTTGAAAAATAGAACATTAAAGCTTTGCCAACATTTAAAATTAAAGAAAAGCTTCTTAATTTAACTGAATTAACTTCAGAAAAGAGAATATTTCTGTAAGAAACTTTTTATGATGAATTAATTGTCAACCTTGATTTCAAGTACTTAAATTCTTTGATTGGATAGAATCTCATCAGTCTTGTATTATTGATATATATAAACTAACTTAATTTTCAAATATTTATTAATTTTTAATTGAAATTCAAGGTTGGCCACTAATTGCATGGCCACATATATATATTTTGTGTTAGATAACATATTGTGATCTATGCTAATAATAAGTTTTATCCGAATACATTTAAGAAATTGTACGTTTGATACTTTTCTATGGTACTGGATCTGATCTTCTGATCTTTAGTTTGTCTGATATTATTAGGTGACATTTTACATGGTCTTTCAGGAACATATAATTTCCTAAAATGTGGTTTAAATGTTTACTAACAGTCTTCCTATAGGCTTAGGGTGTCTTATAAACATACTTGTATCTAGCTTTTTATTAGATTATAAAGCAGACCTGTAACATTCTCCTAGAGCATGCTATTTTTGAGTTAATTCTCAGTGATTTTTTTTTTCATTGTGCATAATGGCCATGCTACAAAATAGGAAAACATAAACTTAAGATGTGGCTAAGCCTTTTTCTCATTCAGTGGTGAGGCAAACCTGTTATTTTTGAATACTCCCGTTTATAATCTCAAAGGATGTATTAAACTGTAGTTCCCTACTTATCTGAGGTCAGATTTCTGACCTCAACCATTTTAGAACAAAGCCACAGACCTCAGCAGTAAGTGAAAAGGCTGTTTAAAACAAATTCTGGTAAAAATCTATATACTTTATTTTGTAGGTAAGTGTTGGAGCCCTCTTTCAGTTCTCAGACATTTGAATATAAAATAAAAGAAACTTTGAAAATCTGAGAACATTTTCAGCTGTGTGTTTGTGGTGATTTGAATTTTTTGCATTTCTCTGGTAGAAAGAAGCAATTTGTGGACTATTTAGGTATTAGATAGTCTTATGGGTGTTAGAGTCTAACCATAAGGTTGATGGTTCAAACATTTCAATGGTTCTGTAAGGTTTGGTGGAATCCTGGCTATATGATCCCATAAAGAATAATAGCCTTAGAAACCGTGAAGGGCAATTCTGCTTCATCGTACAGGGTCCTTATGAGTGGGAATTCACTTGAGGGCACACAACTATATCAACAAGAGTTGTTTGCTAAAAGTTGATAGATAAGTGTTGATGTGATGAAAGGGGCTTTAAGGGGAGAATCAGGTAATCTGCTATCTAAAATGAACAATTCAAAGAGATAATATGAATTCCAAACTGGAAAGATGATTTTGTAGAATGAATACTTTATGCATATTTGGGGATTGGTTTAATGTGTTCATTGCTGCCTTATCACCAGTATTTAGTCCCAATTGAAAAGCTACTTCTTTAGACAACCTTTTTCTGACTTTCCTGGGGAAAATAGTTTCTTCTTTCATCCAACTTCTTTTCTCTTTATGGTAGTTGGCAGAAACTTAACTTGTTTATCCCTTTAATTTTCGTTTATTACTCTAGATTGTAAGGTCCCTGCCTTGTACGGGGGAATCTACTGACAAAATTGTAACTGCTCAAGTCACATTTATGGCTTTGGTCATCTATACCCATCTCTCCACTGATCTGTGTTTAGTAGCCACTTTCCTCCCATCGCTTAATTGGAGGTAGAAGGAGTTCTCCGGAGATTTATTTCCTATGTAGTTTCACCAATGAATCTTGGGCTCCATTGACAGGTTTTAGGAAGTACCTAAATTCCCAGGCTTTTCTTCCGAGTTCAAACTTAGTAAGAAAGCTCCACTGAAACCTCTTCAGCATTACAATCACACATAAGCTTGTTCATGAAGTGTTTCAGCCAAGATTTGAACCGGGTTCTCCCGCATGATGAGAATTCTACCATGGAACCCATTAGTGCAATTTAGTTCAATGCTACTAATAGAATTTGTAATTTTTGGAAGAGGATGTTTGTGGTGAAAGTATTAGAAAAAGAGTGCACTTTCTATTTATGTCCCAGTAAATGCCATCTTATAAGAAAATACTAAATTTGGTTTTAGCTGTATAGACGGGGTAGAGAGCATTTACTAATGAGGACAACATGAATTATGTTTTACTTAATCTATCTCCATCTAAAATTTTGGAGTAGTTTCTAGGTATTTTCACAAGTTACAGCAGTGTCTGAAATCACAGACTGTCATGGAATCTGAAGAATTTGAAAAGGGCAGTCTTGATGACAACACTGACTTGCTCTTTGCTGTTAGGACTTTATGGATGTGGCAGAAACCTGCTTCTGCTTGAGGTTTTACTAAGGAGCTCCCACATTGTTGGCATCGTGACTTTTCTTTTCGTTTCATTTTCTTTTCTTTTTTCCCCCAAGAATAAGAGATTTATTCAATAAAGTAGGGCCCACCTGCACACTGGAATCCTATGTAACCCTAATAACATGAATAGTTAAAAACTTGGAAATGCAAAAAACAGGATGTATAATATGTGTTCTTGTTGTTGTTGTTGTTGTTGTTAGGTGCCAGTGATTTGGTTCCAACTCTTCGCAATCTTACGTATAAGAGAACAAAATATTGCTCAGTTCTGTAGGTTTCCCTTTCATAACATTTTTCTCATCATTTCATGTATTTTTTTCTACTTTACTTTTTGAAGTCTTTCTTGTACTATAATTTTTTCTCAGTTAAAGTACTTCCTAGTTTCTTATTTATGTGTATGCATTTTATGTATGTATATAACTATGCTTTCTTATTTTTCTTGTTTTATAAATTCACACTTGGATTTTTTCTAAAAATTATTTTTAAGAAATAAAATTTAAGAAAAAAACAGAATTTTATATTTGGAAATATAAAATATAAAAAAAGTGTTTTCAAACATTTTTGCATAGATGAGGTATTGCCCATCTTTTAAATATTTTTCAATCTGAAAAGTAATATATAATTCTTTCTATGTTAATTTTTATATTCTTATTAATGTGTTTGGACTTTTTATAGTTTGTCATCATTCATTTTTTTCTTTAATTTCATGTATTTCTCCTTTGTCTTTTAAAAAATATTTGTTCATGCTAAGATTCTGCTTAAAACCCATGTTTGTCTTTATTCTATATTTTAGAGATATGACTGAGATACAAACTAAGATTTGTTTTTGAGCGAAACAACTTGATGCACAATTGGGATATTTTTTATACAGGACATCTTTCCTAGATTTTAATCAGATTTAATGTTTGATTTTAAAGCCATTTTCTCAGGCAGTTTAAAAATTACATTCTACTTCTAGAAAATCTATAGTTAATTGTTTTAACAAAATAAAACTAATAAATCAAATGGATTTTATTGTATGTAGAATTTAAAGGATGGCCTTGCATCACATGTCCTTGAGAATATAGAGGCATTCTAATTATAATACTAATTTTGCTTTTAAATGCTTTTAAAGTCAACAGATATAACTGCTGTTTGTCTTAGCCTGTCTTCTATCAGTGAGCACAGTATTTTTACTAGGGTTATTAACATTAATTAATTAATTAAAAAAACTTTTATTAGGGGCTCATACAACTGTTATCGCAATCCATACACACATCAATTGTGTAAAGCGCATTTGTACATCATTCTCAAAACATTTTCTCTCCACTTAAACCCCCGACATTAGGTCCTCATTTTTCTTCTCCCTCCCCGCTCCCCCCTCCCTCATGAGCCCTTGATAGTTTATAAATTGGTATTTTGTCATATCTTGCCCTGTCCGACGTCTCCCTTCACCCACTTTTCGGTTGTCTGTCCCCCAGGGAGGAGGTCACATATAGACCCTTGTAATCGGTTCCCTATTTGCTACCCATTCTTCCTTTACCCTCCCTGTTTCGCCACTCACACCACTGGTCCTATAGGGCTCATCCGCCCTGGATTCCCTGTATTTTCAGTTCCTATCTGTACCAGTGTACATCTCTGGTCTAGCCAGACGTGCAAGGTCGAATTCGAGTCATGGTAGTGGGAGCGGGGAGGAAACATTTAGGAACTAGAGGAAAGTTGTATTTCTCATCGTCGTTACATCGCATCCTGACTGGCTCATCTCCTCCCCGAGACCCCTCTGCAAGGGGATCTCCAGTGGCCTACTAATGGGCTTTGGATCTCCACTCCGCACTCCCCCCATCATTCACTATGGTAAGATTTTTTGTTCTGATGATGCCTTATACCTGATCCCTTCGACACCTCGTGGTTGCATAGGCTGGTGTGCTTCTTCCATGTGGGCTTTGTTGCTTCTGAGCTTGATGGCCGCTTGATTACCTTCAAGCCTTTAAACCCCAGACACTATACTTTTTGATAGCTGGGCACCATCAACTTTCTTCACCACGTATTTGCAACTCATTTTATCCCACAAAGGTTTTAGATGTTGCTTGTGATTTTAAAAAAGCAAGTTAAAACTTGAAAATATTTTTTAAAAATCAGGATCACGGTTTATATGGAAAGGATGGATTATTAAGACCCAGAGAAAATTAAGAATTTATATAATTATTTCCAAACGTTGTTACAATTGAGATGTTTGTTTGGCCATCAAATTTCTAGTTTATCTAGGTAGAAAAGACAACAGTAATATGTAAAGAAAAGGCTATGGTGTCTTTAATGGAAGTAGCATACAAATTGCATGGAATTTGATGTAATGAGCCTTTGAGTTTGAGTAGAGTGCATTTGATTAAAAACAGTGTTAAGTGCTAAGGTACTATAGTGAGTAATACTTTATTCTCCTGCAATCATAATGCTCTGTTGTTCACTTAATGGGAGTGATATTATAGTCTTTATATGCCAGTTAAAAATAAATATTCATATTTGCTGTTGTTAAGGTGTTAGAGATGGAGCAAATAGGTGCCAATTTTCTCCTTGCTTTGTGTACTCGTGTGTGGACGTACACACGTGCTTGTGTGCATTTGTTTTTAACGTCTCCTTTTGTCTGTCATCCAGTTGGTGGAATTCCATGAATTTTTCTGTTTCAGGCTGTTCATTCACAGAGTATTTTATTGAAAAAAGATGCTTAAAACAAAGTAAAAAATTTCAGTTGGTGACTTGAGAATGGAGGCAAATGATATGTTTTGGACAATGGAAAAGAAAACAAGAAATTGTAGTGTTGGAGATAAAATGAAATCTTTTACTTTCCAATGACCCTGTAAAATTGGTCTTTTGAAAAATAAAAATGCATCTTTCATACCTGGACTCTACATATGGCATTGAATGGAAAATAATGAAGTCTTCCTGAAATACTACTGAAGAACACAAGTTAAAATGTGAATCAGTTGCCTGTTCTGCAAATAATGATTCAGTTCAGTGTTAGACTTCAAGGGCCAATAATTTTTCTGAAAGCATTCCTAAAGCAAGATGTTTGGGCTGCATTTTGAAGTCTACCCCCTTTGGTTGACTTTTCTTTGCTTTAGAATACTTATTATTATTATTATTTAGAATACTTATGGTAATATTATGACATTTATGTGTTTTCCTGCAAATGCTTCATTTTGCATCTCTGGTACAAATGTGTATGAAGGACCTAAAACCAAAAGGTATAGACACTAAGCTAAGTTGTTCTTCCATAAACTATAAACCTTTTCTATATATATAAATGTATTACCATATATACTCATGTATAAGCCAAGTTTTTCAGGATATTTTTAATGCAGCTTTTTTGGTAATATTAGGTGCCTCGGCTGATATTCGGGTTGCCTTGTACTCGAGTACATATGGTAATCTGTGATGAAATGACTGTTACCAATTTATGTAAAATGTCAGAGTAACAAGATTATTTTGCCCAGCACTGAGATATTAAAACATTTTAATTGAGTTGTTTTAATGCCATGATTATAAATGTTGCAGTTGAACTAGTGAATAAGATGCCAAGGTCATTACTCTTGTAGAGCCAATGAAAACCCAGTGAGTTGTAGATATTTATCTGCTACCATGTCTCATACATCAAAGCTTTGTCTTTAAAATTATTTAGCTATGGAACAAAATCTTTTGAGATGAGATATCATTAGTTATCAGTAGGGAAACATATAATTGAATTTTGCCTGTTTTTGCTTACATATATATTAATTTTAGTAAAGTACATGCTTCCAGATTATAATTTATGTTTGCATTTTCAGTTAAGTACTCATCTCAAAGACATCTGTCAATGCTGTGATCTGTTTGCTTCTAAATTTGCTGGAGAGAAAAAAAATCAAGAAATATTCTGAGGCAAAGACAAGCATTTGTGAATTTTCTATTACATTTATTTCACCTTGGTCACATGAAAACTAATGACTTACTGGCTAAATACTGCTTACTAATCCCAGCAACATACTTAATACTGTCCCAACCCCATGCTTGTGGCTTTTGAGTTATCATTAATCTCTAGGATGAACACTTTGAATTGGCTATTTGCAGCCATCACAGCTATCCTCCAGACAGAGGTTAATGTCGCAGGGGGGAGGAGGGGGATTTCAGGGTGGACTACAGCTTTAGGACAAAAGACAACTTTAAAGTCCTGCATTCTATGAAAATGGTGATCATGTGGTATAGTTTTTGTCATAAATCTGCTTGGAAATGATCTTGAAATCCTTCTGTAAATGCCACAGTTCTTGAGGAAGACTTTGTCCTTTTGTTTTGAAGCTTAGGGCATTCTGGGCATGATGTATGTAAAATTTTAGTGGTTGATTTTTGGAAAGGCTATTTTGTGTGTTACATTATGATACATTAAAAAAATAAAAACCAACTTACTGCCATTGAGTCAATTCTGACTCATAGAAACTCAATAGGACAGAAGAAAACTGCCGCTGTGGGTTTTGGAGGCTATAAAACTTTATGGGAGTGGAAGGCTTCACCTTTCTCCCATGGAGCAGCTAGTAGTTTTGAACTGCTGACCCTGTAGTTAGCAGTCCAATGTGTAATCCACTGTACCACTTGAGTCTGAGGTAATGTATACTTGTAATATATACATCCTGCACACTTTACGAAAAACATGTAAGCTCCGTTTCTGATTGTTTATATTTTAAGAAAAACTGTTGAAAGACCTGGAGGGGGCTCCGCAAAGGACTTCCTAAATAATTAAAAGAAAATATGACATAAAAGTATGATGAACTTTATCTTGAAAACTTCAGGTCATTTCCAGGAATTTATTTTAAAAATCCAGCTTTTGTGTATTTAGATATAACCTTGCCACTTTTGGGTAAAACATTCCACCATTACAGTTACGGTCAATAATATATGACAAGAACCAATGGTATTGAAGGAAGAATTTCAAGCTGCACTGAAAGCATTAGTCAAAAATAAGGCTTCAGGAATTGACAGAATGCTAATTGAGATGTTTCAATAAACTGATAAAGCAGTGGAAGCACTTAGTCATTTATTCTAAGGCATTTGGAAGACAGTTAACTGACTGAAAAAGATCCATATCTGAACCCATTACAAAGAAAGGTGACTCAACAGAATGCAAAAATTATGGAACAATATCATTGATATCACATGCAAGCAAAATTTTGCTGAAGATCATTCAACATATGTTGCAGCAGTCCAAATGCAGAAGAGGGTGTGAAACAATGGTTATCATTACTGATGACAGTGGATCTTGGCTGAAAACAGAGAATAGGAGAGAGATATTTATGTACTTGTAATTTATTGACTGCTACGGCATTCAGTGATGTGGATGATAACAAATTATGAATAACCTTGAGCTGGTGGGAATTTCAGATTATTATGCTTATGTGGAACTTGTACATGGATCATCAAGAGGTAGTTGTGTGAATAGAACAAGGGAATGCTGTATGGTTTAACATCTGGAAAGGTGTGTGTCAGGTTTGTATCCTTTCACCATACTTATTCAATCTGTATGCTGAGGGAATCATCAGAGTAGCTGAATTATATGAGGAAGAATGTGGTGTCAGGTTCTCGAAGAACTCTTAACAATCTGTCCTATTCAAATGAGAAACTTGCTTGCCAAACACGAGGAGGAATGGAAGCACTTGCTGCTGCTGCAGCCTCCAGTTTGGATTACAACTCAGTATAAAGAAGACCACAATCCTCACAATTCTACCAGTAGGTAACATCATGATCAATGGAGAAAAGGTTGAAATTGTCAAAGATTTCATCTTATTTGGATCCACAATCAATGCTCATGGAAGCCGAAATCAAGAGATCAAAAGATACATTCTGCACAAGACCTCTTGGCAGTGTTGAAAAGCAAAGATGTTACTTTGGGGTCTAAGATGTGTCTGACCCAAACCATAGTATGTTCACTTGCTTTATATGCATGTGAAAATTGGGCATTGAATAAGGAAAACTGAAAAAAAAATCAATGCATTTGAATTGTGGTGTTGGAGGAGAATATTGAAAGTGCCATGGAGTGCTAACAGGACAAACTGATTTGTCTTGGAAGAAATATGGCCAGAGTGCTCCTTAGAGGCAAGGGTTGCAAGACTTCCTCTTCAATACTTTGGGCATATTGTCAGGGAAGACCAGGCCCTGTAAAAGGATATCATGCTTGGTAAAGTGGAGGGGCAGTAGAAGAGAAACAGGTCCGCAGAAAGAAATCTTGACATGGTGGCTGCAACAATGGGCTCAGACATAATAACAATTGTGTGGATGACACAGTGCTGGGCAGTATTATGTTCAATTTTACATAAAGTTACTATGGGTAGGAACAAACTTAATGGCACCTAACAACAACTAAAACATAATAACCTTGATATAGTACAAATTAACGGAGAAGAAAGTAAGGACATAATTTTTCCTGAATTTTGGTTTGGAAATGTGGTATGTTTTTTGTGAAATTTGATACTTAATGGAGTTCTAATGGTTGATTGATATAAAAATAGTATCCAATTCAATGCTCTGTTTCTCCCCCTTTGACTTTTCTACACTGGAGTTCCTTAAAAGGACTGGGACTGGAAGGAGGGGTAGGAGACTGGGAAAGCAGATTTTTATTTAATTAGTGGCCACTTGAAGCATGCCCATTCCTCCTTTGATTAGCTCCGATGTTGTAATTGACTGGTAGTGCCCTGGTAATGTCTTGGTCTGCATGGAGATTGTGGAGATGCTTTTCATTGGCAGTGTTCAGATTTTTCTCAGCAATGAGTTTTCCGAGACCACCTTTACTAAGAGTTCACTCTGTCCATGTTCACAATCTGTTGTTTGCATGGTCTAATTGTTTTATAAAAGTCCCTGCTTGCAAGGCATCCTACGATGATGTGAGATCTTGAATTTGTTTTCTTTCCGAATCTGTTACACCGCAATTTTCTTGACATGGCCTCTTTCAGAAGGCCTCCTGCCTTCAGGTACTTTGAGATCAGTGGACACCAGTTGTCTACCTCATGTCCACTCCAGAGAAGACAAGTTAAGTTCTACTACTATCTCCCTTACCATGCTTGACTCCTACCAATGGCAGCACAAAAGCGAGTCTATATTTTATAGTTTAGCAAGTGTTGGGGGAATGTCAAGCTGCTAATCCCCCTTCCTTCCTTCCTTCCTTCCTTCCTTCCTTCCTTCCTTCCTTCCTTCCTTCC
>NW_022103918.1:15524555-15543261 GCF_000313985.2 Echinops telfairi
TCCCTCCCTCCAACAGTAGCATTCCCTAAAACTGACGGTAAGGGCGATAGGAACAGGTGTTTGAAAGTGGCAAAAGCCAATTGTACTACCCTTTAATAAATACTGAGGCTACATCACATCTAATCTTTACTTTTGAATCCTAGCTGTAATTCTAAAATATCAGGAGGAGTCTGACATTTGTGGACAAATGTTTTAACCTCCCTTCTACTTATATATGTGTATGTGGTAGATAAACACTTTATGCTGGCATAGTTGGTATGCCATATCTTTATATATTCATCCTTGTCCATAAATTTTATTTGCTGTAATATAAACATTGTGTGGGTAACATCTTGAGTATTTTCATATCTTAGATTAATTTATTTCCCCCTTTTTAAAGTCTCGGTATGCTCTGGTTTGTTTATATTTGGCATGGGGTTTCAGAAAGTTCATAGAAAATTTCCTTTATCTTTCAATTCCATTTTTCGATGAACTTTTGAAGCACCCTCATATGTAGCAAAAGAGAGTAGTTTAGGTCCATGCATGTTCAGATCAGATAGTATATAGGATTACTAGAACATCTGTCTCAGACCGAATAGAAACTATATTTTTCTCTCTATTTTTGGGCTTTGTATCTTTTCCCCATAGTAGTAGGTAGTTCTGGGCTCATAATTTCCATGCTGTTGTTAGGTAACATTGAGTTGGCTCCAACCCATAGCAACCCTGTGCACAACCGAATGAAACACCGCCAGGTTCTGCACCAACCTCACAATTGTTCCTCTGCTTGAGCCTATTGCTGCAGCCACTTTGTCATTCCATCTTGTCATGGGCCTTTCTCTTTTTTGCTGTCCCTCCACTTTAACAAGCATGTCTTTCTCTGGGGACTGGTCTTTCTTGACGGTATGTTCAAAATATGTAAAATGAAGTCTCGCCATCTTGCCTCTACGGAGCTCAGTCCATGGTACTTTCAGTATTCCCCTCTAGCACCATCATTCAAATGCATCGATTCTTCTTTGGGCTTTCTTATCAATGTCCAACTTAGTCCTCAAAGTAACCTCCCTGCTTCTCAACACTTTAACGAGGTCTATGCAGCACATTTACCCATTGAAATGCATTGTCTGATTTCTTGGCTGCTGCTTATGAAGAAGGATTCTGCCGTCCACTTCAGAGAAAGTAGTCGCTGAAAACAGAATTATAGCATAGAATTATTTCCATATATTTTACCATTTATTCTAAAGAGGTAAATAGAATTCTAATTGCTGGGAAGTGGATTTCCTTGGAAAGCTAGGATCAGAATTTGGCACTGATTCAGTTTTCTCTCTTTGCCTTCCATCCGTTTTGTGGATGTGCTGATCCTGAGATTGGAATAAGAACTGGGAGGTCCTAGAGACTGTAAGGGAGCCCTGGTGGTGTAATGGATGTGCACTGGGCTGGGATGCACTGTGTTGTCAATTTGAAATCATCAGATGCCCCTTGGAGAAAGATAGGGCTTTCTACTCTCTTAAACAGATAGCCTTGAAAACTCTCAGGGAGCAATTTTACCCTGTCCGTTAGAATTGCTATGAGTCAATAAATTTAATGGCAGTGAGTGATTGTAAACATAATGTTAGCTGGAGGCTGTGGATCATTAGTCTAAATTCATTCACAAAGTTAATAATGAGGCTTGAAGATAAATAGGGTTTTTTTGGGTATTTTCTTCGAGCTATCAAGATGTTGTGTACTTTAGCTTGGAAACAAAAACGAGAATGATATACTATAACTGCTCCTGTTATAAGTTACTTCCTCACTTTTAATAATTGAGCCAGGAAGTTAAAGGGTGTGTATTACTGGTCTCTCTGGCCAGTCTATAATGTCGCTAAACCATATTTGATAATCCCTCAGTATGTTTCTGATGAAGATATTAGTGAGAAGATTTAGGGGTAATATAAAAAGGGGTGTTGTTTTGTGTTGCTGCTTTGATACATTTCTCTATTTTCTTTCAGAGGTTTCTGTTTTGCAAATTTGCTCCACTAAGTTGAAATATTGGAAATAAATCTCTTTACCTATTGGGAAAGAAAATACTATGTTGTGGTTCTGCCATCTTGACTTGGGTTTTGTCACTTGTGTTTATTAATGGGAATCCATTTTCTCTTGCTGCGGTGTAGGTTACCTCCAAACACAGTAGGTTCAAATAGCAAGCATGGGCACGAGTCTATGGATCAGCTGTGTGATTCTGCTCAACTAGATCTGATTCAGCTCATTTTGCCTAGATTGCTTTATGTGCCTGGAGTCAGTTTTGGGTATGCTGAAGATAGATAGATAGATCTAGGAGGCTTCATTTACATTTGCTTTAGTTGACTGGCTGTGGCTAGGGTGACTGGGTTAAGGGGGTCACATGTCTCATTATTTAGACATTCAGTTTGCATGTGTTCCTATTGTGACTGGGAATAGATCCAAGAATGTAAGGTCCAAAGCACTAATATTCTTTTGAGCCTTGACTTGTATGGTGTTTGCTAACAGCCTATTGGTCCAACTGGATCTATATCGTGTTCAGAATCTTTAGTAACAATGTAAAGACACTATCAAGCATCTTCATAAGGCATGGATTCGAGGAGTTATGAAGTGTTGAGGCTACACCCACAAAAGTAAGTCCAACATTTTTATTTCCAGATTTATCAGGTTTTTCATTTATTGTTAATTTTCTTTAATATCTTGGCCTACTTTTAATAATTAATTTTAAGCTGAATATGTTTTTGATTTTTAGTTCAGGAAAATTCTCAAACCTTGTCTCCATTTCTTCTGGAATCTGCATGTATGTATGTGTGTGTGTATTTGAATTTTTCATGTCTAAAAGTAGGGAAGAGCAGGCTGATTGACTACTTCTATATAATCTGAGGAATTCAGACTGTTGAAGGCAGCAGAGAAGTTTTATGTAAGAAAGAGTTGCTTTTCCACCCATAGAGTTAGTTAGGAGTTTTTGTTCTTTACTACATTGGTTGCCTCCAGCAATTTGAAGACATGGTTTGTGAAAAAGAAAACAAGTTTATATAAAGGAAACTAATATTATTTTTAATCATCTGAGTTCATTTTCTTGGCACTACAAATAGCCCCCTCCCCCAAAGAGACCTGGTGGCATACAAGCATCTATTTTTATTCCTTCAATATCCTTGCCCAACATATTCTCTTCCTTTACCCATTCTGGTTTATTAAAATCTGAGGATCCTGGTAACTCCCCTTGGAGTATCTTGATATGTGATTTATTTCCTAAAACTTGAAAAGTTTTGTTCAAATTTCAATACATTGTTATTGCTAGCATATATGGCAGTTTTTATTCTCAGAAAATGAAGAAGAATTTTGGGACTAATTATTGATATCAAAGTAGCTTGGAAAATAGGAAAATCTATCATTGCTCATGCTTTTGTTGTTATAGGAAATTAATCACTGGGTTACCTAACAGATCATGAGAGGGCAAGAAAAAAAAAAAAGTCCTTGCTGGAATGGTCTGTGGTAGGGAAATTTTTAAGCTATTTTTCATTTTCATGTTGCAAATTGCAGTAAAAATATACTAGTTAAATAATTTCTACATTTATTAGTTTAGTGCCATTGCCTACATTTTTCAAGTTTGAAACTATTATTGATGTCCTTTTTCAAATTATTCCACTGCTTTTAATGTAAAATCAGATCTCCAGTGCAGAACATCTCCCGTTTCTCCTTCCCAACATCTTTGGTAACCATTAATAATTTTTGTTTTTCGTGTATTTGTGTTCTATAATGAGAACATAGAATGTTTATCCATTTGAAATTTATTTGCTTTACTCAGCATAATATTTTCAAAGTCCATTCATGGCATGTTTATTCTTGATATTTCATAAAAGTGGGATAAAAAAAAAGTGGGATCATAAGCCATCATTTTATGATTGACTTTTTTTACTTGCCATAGAGTATTCAAGGCTTATCCATGTTGTAATATATATCAGGACTTCATTTCTCTTTATGATTGAGTAATGTTCCAAGCATTAAGTTTTAATATTTTGTTTTCTATTCATCTCAGTTTGTCATTGTGGTGGCTTGTGTTATGCTGTGAATGTGGAAGATCTGTCACTGATATTTCAAATGCTAGCAAGGTCACCCAACGTGAACAGGTTTCAACTGACAAAGAACAGACTACCAAGAAAAAACTTGCTGCCCACTTTTGAAGAAATAGCCACTGAAAACCTATGCATAAAGTTGAAACATTGTCAGATACTGAAGGCCTAGTGAATGTCAGAAATGATGCCTGAGGATGGGTCCCTTGACTCAGAATGCCCTTGAAGTGTGACTGATGAGGAGCTACTTTCTCACACTAGAGTCGACCCTGGTGATGTGGACGGAGTAAAGCTTGTAGGAACAGAGCCTTCAGGGCCCTTATTTGCTGATGGGGCAAAAGGCAAGGTAAGAAGAAACAGCTGTAAAAACCAATAATCTGAAGTTGGAATTTGTGAAATATGAATTTAGGAGAATTGCAAGCCAACGAAAGTGAAATGGCATACATAAAGATTTATACCCTAGGCATTAGTGAGCTGAAATGAACTGGTATTGGCTGTTTTAAATCACAAAAACATGTGATTTGCTATGCCAGGAGTGACACAATCAAGAGGAGAGGTGCTGCATTCATTGTCAAAAAAGGCATTTCAAGATATATTCTGAAGTACAATGCCAATTTTGGTAGCATATCTATCTGCCTTCAAGGAAATCCAATCAATACCACTACTATTTAAATTTATGTACCAACCACAAGGGCTAGTGATGAAGAAATTGAAGAATTCTACCAACATTTTTAGTCTGAAAGTGACAAAATGTGCAATCAAGAAGCTTTGATAATTATTGGTGATTGGAATGCTAAAGTTGGAAACAAAGAGGTAGGAACATTACTTGGAAAATACAGTGTTTGTGATTGAAATGGAGCCAGAGATCACATGATATATAATTCTATAAAACCAACCATTTCTTTATTACAAATACCTTTTTTTTAAGCAAAGCCAAAGGCAGTTGTACACATGGAATTCTCCAGATGGAGTATACAGAGATCACATTTACTACATCTGTGGGAAGAGATGATAGAGGAGGTCAGAATCAGCAGCTAAACACGGACAGGTGCTGACTGTGAACCAGCTCATTAGTTGTTCATATGCAAATTCAGGTTGGACTGAAGAATTAAAACCAGTCCATGGAAGCCAAATGTGACCTTGAGTTTATTCCACCTAAGTTTCAAGAACAGATTTGACTCATTGACCACTTATGACCAAGGACTAGTGAGCTGTGGGAGGACCTCAAGACCGCCATTCATGAAAAAGTAAAAGGCCATTAGGAACACAGAGAAGACATCAAAGTGGATGTCAAAACAGAGTCTGACATTGCTCTATAAAGTACAGTAGCAAAGGCAAATGGAAGAAATGATGAAGTCAAAGAACTGAACAGAAAAGTTCAGAGGGCAGGATGAGAAGACAAAGTAAAATATTACAATGAAATGTGCAAAGACCTAGTGTTACAAAACCAAAAAGAAAGAACATGCTCACCAGACCATGAAGTGAAAGAATTGAAGAAAAAACTCTAACATCTAATTGCAGTTTTGAAACATTATGTAGGCAAAATCTTGAATGATACAGGAAGAATCAAGAGAAGATGGCAAGAATACATAGAGGCACTGTACCAAAAAGAACTAGTCCACACAACAGAAAAGTGGGTGAAGGGAGACGTCAAACAGTGTAAAATATGACAAAATAATAATTTATAAATTATCAAGGGCTCATGAGGGAGGGGGAAGCAGGGGGAGAGAAGGGAAAAATGAAGAGCTGATACCAAGGGCTCAAGTAGAAAGCAAATGTTTTGAGAATGATGATGGCAAGAAATGTACAAATGAGCTTGGCACAGCGGATGCATGTATAGATTGTGATGAGTTGTACAAGCCCCCAATAAAATGATTTAAAAAAAAAAAAGAACTTGTCCATATTCAACCATTTCAGGAAGTAGCATATGAACAAGAGCCAATGGTGCCGAAGGAAGAAGTTCAAGCTGCAGTGGAAGCATTAGCGAAAAACAAGGCTCCAAGAATTAATGGAATGCCAATTGATGTGTTTTCAACAAGCTAATGAAGCACAGGAAGCACTCACTTGTGTATACTAGGAAATTTGGAAGACAGCTACTTGGTCAACTGACTGGAAAAGATTCATATGTGTATCCATTCCAAAGAAAGGTGACCCCCCCCCAGAATTCTCAAATTATAGAACAATAAATACCATTGATATTAGAAGTACATGGTACTGCTAAAAGGTCTGTCTTGGAGGAGGTAGAACCAGGGCACTCCTTGGAGGCAAGGATGGCAAAACTTCGAAGGTACTTTGGCCATGTTAACAGGAGAGACCAGTCCTGGAGACAGGCAGCATGCTTGAGAAAGTAAAGGGGCAGTGAAAAGGAGGGAAGCCCTCAATGACATGGTTTGACACAGTGGCTACAATGATGGGCCAAAGCATAGGAACAATTATGAGGACTGTACAGGACCTCACATTGTTTTGTTCGGTTGTGCTAAAAGGTCTCTATCATTTGGAAACTACTTGAAGGCACCCAACAACAACAACAACAACAACAACAACATTGATATATGCAAGTAAAATTTTGCTGAAGATCATCCAACAATGTTTGCAGCAGTACATTGACGGGGTTGCCAGATATTTAGGTTGAATTTACAAGAGCATGTGGAACCAGGGTTATCATTGCAGATGTCATATAGATCTTGGCTGAAAACAGAGAATACCCAAAATAAGTTTACTTGTGTTTTATTGAAGACGACAAGGCATTTAACTGCATCACAAAACCAAACCAAACCAATGGGTAGCCATGAGAAGAATGGGAATTCCAGAACATTTCAGTGTGCTTTTGCAGAACTTGTACATGGGTCAAGAGGCAGTTGTGTGAACAAGGAAGAATACTGCATGGTTTTAAGTCAAGCATGGTTGTACCCAGCTTGTATCCCCACATCATGCTTATTCAATCTATATGCTAAGCAAATCATCAGAGAGGCTGGGTTATATGAAGAAAAATGTGGCATCAGGATTAGAGAAACATTAACAAACTGCAGTTTGCAGGTGATACAAGCTTGCTTGCTAAAATTGAAGAGGACTTGAAGCACTTGCTAATGAAGATCAAGCATTACAGCCTCCAGTATGGATTACATCTCAATGTAAAGAAGACCCAAATACTTACAACTGTATTAATAGCTAACATCATGGTAAATGAATAAAAGATTGAAGTTGTCAAATATTTTGTCTTACTTGTATCCACAACTAATGCTTATTGAAACAGCAGTCAGAAGAGAAAAAGACATTGTATTAGGTAAATTTGCTTCACAAGACCTCTGTATTGAAGAACATGAATGTTACTTTGAGGACTAAGGTGCCCCTGACCCAAGCCATGATATCTTTATTGCATTATGTATATGTGAACGTTGGATATTGAATAAGGAAGATTGAAGAAGAATCTATACATTTGAATTGTGGTGCTACGGAAGAATATTTGTAAAGGACCAGGGACTGCAAAGGAACAAACCGATCTGTATTGCAAGAAGTATGGGCAGAGTGTTCCTCAGAGTCAAGGAGTGCACGACTTTGTCTTACATACTTTGGACATATTTTCAGGAGAGAGCAGTCCCTGGAGAAATACATCATGTTCAGTCAAGTGGAATGGTCGTGAAAAAGAAGAGGATCCCCAGTGGGGTGGATTGGCACACTGGAAGTGTGCAGTGTTTTATTCTGTTTGCCAAGGGTTGCTAAGAGTGGAGCTGACTCATTGACATCTAACACCATTAACAAAGGAATAGGGCTCTAATTTGTAATTAATGTTTTGAAAAATTGGATCCTAACTAATGAAATTGCCTTGTTTAAGACATCTATTTTAGTGCTGGTATTAGAAGGTTGTTTTTGTTAACTGCTGTCAAGTCAGTTTTGACACATAGTGATCCTATCTACGCAAAACACACAGCTGCCTCTTGGTCCATGTATGGATTCCATATGAGCACAATGAAGTGTTCTGAATTTTCTTTTCTTCTCAATTCTATCTGTGGTTCATTAAGATCCACATCGTTGAATGCCTCTGCACAGTCAATGAAACACAAGTAACATCTTTCTGGTATTTTCCGCTTTCAACCAGATCTATCTCACATAAACAATGATATCCCATGTTCTATATCCTTTTCTGAATTTGACCTGGATCTCTGGCAGCTCCCTGGCAGTGTACTCCTGCAACCATTATTAGATGATCTTTAGCAAATTTTACTTGCATATGATATGTGGTAATTACATAATTTCATGTCAATTTGAAGATATAAAAGTATAGGGCTGTCAATCAGGTCACAGCCTGATGGTGCCTCCTTGTGGGCATGACCTTCTCATAAGGAGGTGTGTTAGACAGGGTTCTCTAGAGAGATAAAACCAGATTGCTGAAAATTTTATACATATATTTATAAAGATAGATATATAACATAAGAATTGAACTGTTAAATTACATACAGATAGATAATACAAGAAATGAACAGTTAAATTATAAAGCAGTACAAATGGCTTAGTGCAACTCACTCCCGTGAGAGAGTTGTGAGACACTAGTAGTCCTTCGAGTCTTGAGAGCTGCCAGGTAGTCCTTTTGTAGAGAGAGCTAGGCTCTCAGCACAGGTAGCAAACAGCAAGGCAGGTCACCAACTGTTAGCTAGGTCACCAACTGTCAGTCCCCAACTCCAGAGATACACATTCCAATCGTGTCATCTTAAAGGGACCTCAACTTACAGCGACACAGTCCACAGGCTAGGCGTCCCACAGGTAGTGTAGCCTGTAAATTGAGGCACAGAACAAGCAAGGCAGCCACAAACTGGTCCGATAATCAGAGAGCGAGAGACAAGAAAGGAGAGGCTTGCCGAGCCATTTATCTCTCTGCCCTTCAATTAATCCCACTTGTGTTTATCGGCCAGGCTGGCACAATAAACTATCTCAAGAGGTGTTACCATCCAGCAGTAAGGACCTGCAGTGAGTGAAGACCTGAACAAAAAGAGGGGCCAGTGGATTGATGATCCAAAGGCACATTTTATTTGCAAAAGTGCAGTTTTATATATAATGAGGCAAGGGTACATAGTGCACATAGTGTAACAATAACATCGTGATAAAATTGCTGTAAGCACAAACAATTCCTTGGAACTAATCTTATCTTAAAAAATGCAGCTATGTTCTCAGTGTACACGGGGCATCTCAGAATGTGGGAAAACATATGACCATCATCCCAGCGTTCTGGGTTACATGGTATCCCCAAACACCCCAGAGAGTCACCAGTAAAACTCAGGAGGGTCCAGGGAATCACCCTCTCTCTCTTTGCTTTCACCTTCCTGTAGTGAGCCACGCTGAGACCTGTGTAAACCCTGTGATGTGGTTACCACCATTGGATCCACACAAACTCTGTACCCACCTACCTGTGCGATCTTCCTGCATTCTGCATCATTACATGTGGCTGTGTGAGTCTGAAGAGGGACTTAATAGACTAGTATTGGATTTATGGACTTGTGTTGGATTGGGCTGGGATGCTTGATTGATGCATGATGCATGATAACTTCTGGTTATAAAGATCTTATACATATATGAGTGTCTCTGCATTTGTTTCTCTAGTCAACCCAGCCTAACACCATGACATCAATGATACTGTTTATAATGTGGACCATGCTTCTTGGGAATAGTTACAAATATAGACTTCTTCCACTCAGTTGGCCAAGTAGCTCCTTCTAAATTTTCTGGCATAGATGAGTGAGTGCTTCCAGTGCTTCATCAACTCCTTAAAACATTTCAGTTGGTGTTCATCAATTTCTGGAGCCTTATTTTGGCTCATACTTTAAGTGTAGCTTAGACTTTTCCTTCAGTACCCTTAGTTCTTGCTCATATGCTTCTTCTTGAAATGGTGGAATGTGGACTAGTTCTTTTGGGTACAGTGAATGTGTATTCTTTCCATCATTTTCTGATGCTGCCTGCATCATTCAATATTTTCCCCATAGAATCTTTCAGTATTGCAACTCGAGGCTTGAACTAGTTCTGAGTTCTTTCAGTTTAAGACATGCTGAGCGTGTTCTTCCTTTTTGGTTTCTACCTAGGTGTTTGCTCATTTCTTTATAGTATTGTACTTTGTCTTTTCAAGCTTCCCATTGCTGTTTTCTATTCAGCTCTTTTACTTGCCATTTCTTCCATTTGTCTTAGCTACTGTACTTTATAGAGCAAGTTTCAGGCTCATCTGACATCCACACTGATCTTTTCTTTCCTCCATTTTTGACAACCCTTTGCTCCATTCATGCATTATGTTCTTGATGTCATTCCATAGCTCATCAGGTTACTAGTGTCAAATGCATCTTAGGATGTTTTGAAATTTGGCTGGGTATACTGAAGGTTGTGTTTTGGTTCTCATGGACTTGTTTTCATTTTCTTTAATTTCAGTATGGACATACATATGAATAATTGATGATCTGCCCCGGTTAGCCCCTAATTTGATTTTAGCTGCTGATGTTAAGATGCTCCTTCAAATGTTTACACAGATGTAGTCAAATTGATTTCTGTGTATTCCTTCTGGAGAAGTGTCCATGTATACTTGCCTTTTTTGACAAAAGGTAGTTCCTATGAACAAGTTGTTGGACTCAACAAAATTCTATTATACTATTTCCATTTTTGTTTCTATCACCAAGACCTTTACTGTTTCTTCCTCTTTGTTTCCATTTTTTTGTTCGCATATCCTTCATCAGTGTTCATAGTGCATCTTGAATTCCATGTTTGATCAATTTCAGACAAGATTTTGGTAGAATTCTTCAGTTTCTTTATCACTAGCTTTAGTGCTTGGTCTGTAAGTTTGAATAATATTTGTTTTGATTGGATTTCCTTGTATGCATATAGACATTATCATGTCACAGACAGATCTTGAAATCTGTTTTTATACAATACAGTGCCATTCCTCTTGATTGTGTCATTCAGGGCATAGTAAACCATATGAGCTTCTGATTCAAAATTTCCAATACCAGTCCATTTCAGCTCTCTAGTACCTAGTATATAGTTTTAAAAAAATGAATTCCATTCCATTTTTAATGATTTCCAATTTTCCTAAATTCATACTTCACACATTCCAAATTCCAAGTATTGATGTTTTCAGCTGTTTCTGTTTTCTCTAGCAAAATACTTTATTTCCATATGCTATCTTTTCGACTTTGATTAATTTCTGTATGTATATACTATTTTCCATTTTTATCATTATATATTTGACCAAAATTTTGAATTGGTCTGTAAGACTGACTAGGGAGTATTCTTAGAGGTTCGTTCTTTAGTGTGTTGTTTGTTACTGAATGAGAAAGAATGAGATGATAGGGCTTTAACATTTATTCACTGAGAAACTTTTCAGTCATATCACATCAGTAAAACTTACTTCTTTGAAATAATTATTGTTTCTCTAGGAAAATCAGGTTGTTACAGCTGTTAAATATAGATTAGCTGAGAGATGAGGAGGAGTTTATGAGGAGTATAATTCATATGGGATAGTATGCTTTGATGTACTGGATTCTTTATTATTTGGTAGAAGAGGGTTTATACTGTTTCTCAGTCAAAACTTTTCTGTGCATTGGTTGGATGTAATCCCACTATCTTTATTTTGATTTCTTGCCCTACAAATTTCCTTTTGGAATATTTGGAGGTATTTATGCCTGCCATATCCAATATAGATGATTAGTTGTGAAAAGGGTATAATCTTGTGGCTTCAGAGAAAGCAGGGTGAAGTCTGTATTGGAAAACCTGCCTAATCAGGCAATAGTAGCTAGTTATACTCTGGTTGGGTAATTATAGACAGGATTGTGGCCAACGATTTTGGAAAGTGAGAAGTAGTTGCTTTCTAATGGGTGGAATATAATGACTGGTTCGTCTTTGGAATTTCCTTTTTTTTAACCATCCATTCCAAATATGTCAGTCAAACATTTGCTTCTAATTGTATGAACTAGTTGTGTGACAAAGGGTATTTTTACTATGCATGGATTAATCTATTAGAGATGATTATTCTGGCTTCTACTTGGTTTGAGAAAACAATAATATAATATGAATTGAGAATAGAATTGCGAAATAAAGTTGAATTTTTTCTTCAAGTCATTATTCGGGCATCTGAATTGCTTGTTGTCATATATATGCTAATGATGATTGCGTAAAAGATAACGATTTTTTTCTCTCCTCGGAATAACCTTGTTTTCTTCATAACTGTTTAATGTTTAGATATGTATTTTCAGCATATATTTAAAATAATACTATTGCTGTCCAAGCATCTTGAAGTTAAAGAATAAATTACAAGGGAGTATCCTCCCCAAAACAACTGGAATTGTGCTGGGCGGATCAGAGCTTTTGCAGTACGAGGAAAGCATCGAGCAACTCGCTCTGAGTTAGTGCACCCAGTACTGCTGCCTGGCACTGCTCTCTCTGGTGACTGAATTTTTTTTTTGTAAATGCTGTTTCGCTTGAACCTTATTATTATTATTTTGTGTGTGTGTGATGGCTGATATAAGAGAGCAGTGTGTGGTTGTGAAACTGCTCAGGAAAAATGCCACAGAAACTGTTTTGATGTTGAACACAGCTTACGTGGATGGAGCTATGGGAAAAACTCATGTACAAGTAATTTTCTCGTTTCCAAAAAGTGAAATGTTGATTGATGACCATCCTCATTCTAGACAAATGTAAACTTCATGAACGGATGAAAATGTCAACTTGTAGTGCACTTGGAATTCATTGCACCACATCAGACTGTTGATCAAGATTTCTATTTAGAGGTTCTGAAAAGATTATGTAACGTCTGTGAGAAAAAAAAGGCTTGATTTGTGGCAGATGGGGGACTGTTTTGCCACCAAGACAATATACCTACTCACAAAGCCAGTTTTGGCAAAAAAACCTAACAGCATGCATTTCTTGTTCTGTGCACCTTACTCACTTGACCTCACTCTGTGGAACTTCTTTTTGTTTCTGTGAATGAAGAGGGACATGAAAGGACAGTGATTTGATGACTTAGAAGAGGTGAAGAAAAATTGAGGGAGGTGCTGTCAGCCATCCAAACTGATCAGTTTGAAAATTGTTTCCAAGAATGGAATTGTAGATTTGAAAAATATATTAAATGTAATGGAGAGTACTTTGAAGGTGATAATGTTGCTCTGTAAAAAAAAAAAAGAAACTAATGCTGGGGGCTTAAGTGGAGAGGAAATGTTGTGAGAATGATGAGGGCAATGAATGTACAAATGCGCTTTACACAATTGATGTGTGTATGGATTGTGATGAGTTGTATGAGCCCCTAATAAAATGATTTAAAAAAAGAAGAAAAGAAAAAAATTTAAATACCTCGCTTTACGAAAAAATTCCGGTTTTTTGCTTACCCCCTCATATATTTAGTTATTTTGTAAGAAATGGGATAAATGGTATGGATAGTGGAGACAAGGTTTTAATGTGCTTCTGAAAACCTTTAAAAACCACGGTGGGATTGTGTCATTTTTATCATACCAAAATTTCCAGTTGGTGTGATGAATAACTATTTAAATTTTTTCCAAGATGTTAATTAAAAAATCATTTTATTGGGGGCTCTTACAGCTTTTATACCAATCAATACATGTACATATGTTGCCATCATCCTTTTCAAAACATTTTCTTTCTAACTTGAGCCTTTGGTATCAGCTCCTCATTTTTTTCTTTTCTCCTCCAACTTGCCACCCTCATGAACCCTTGATAATTTACAAATTATTATTATTTTCATATCCTATATGGACCGCTGTCTCCCTCCTGTTCGTCCCCCTGGGGGGTGGGGGGGTGGCAATCGACACCACATGATCACACAGGCTGGTGTGCTTATTCCATGTGGCTTTTGTTGCATTCCCAGCTAGAAGGCTGCTTGTTTATCTTCAAGCCTTTAAGACCCCAGGCATTATATCTTTTTGCTAGCTCTGCACCATCAGCTTTCTTCACCACATTTGCTTATGTACCCATTTTGTCTTCAGCAATTATGTCTGGAGGTGAACATCACAGAATGCCTGATTATTAGAACATTGTGTTCTTGCATTGAGGGAGGACTTGAGTAGAAACCCAATGTTCATCTGCTACCTTAATATTTAATAGATAATATACCGTATATACTTGAGTATATGCCAACCCGAATATCAGCCACCGCACCTAATTTTACCACAAAAACTGCATTAAAAAATGTGCTGAAAAACTCGACTTATACACAAGTGTATATGGTATATACATAGATCCATATCCCTATCATTATATACAAATATATTACACATACAAGCCTGTATTTATACCTCTATAGATGTCCTTTGCATCCTAGCTCTTTCCTCTATGTCCTTTTACTTTCCGCTTATCCACTATCATGTTCAACCTTCATTCATCTTTCAGCAATTCTTCTTGGCTGCATTGCACATGATCAAGCCCCACCAGGAATCCTACTCCCTCCACGCAATTGATTTTAGATCACCTGTTCCCTTGCCCCTAGGTTTGTTGGCTTCCCTCTTCCTTTCCCCATCTCCCCCTCTCTATCCCCCCTATGTTTTCTCCTTATGATTGTTTATTCTGAGTACCTTATATAGATAAACATGAAAGAAAAAAAAAAGAAAAGGAAAAAAAAAAAGGCAGAGAAGAAAAGCCTATAAATAGTTTTCCAGATCTGACTGTTGATGTTTATGAATGTTTTCCGATTGAGTCTGATGAGCTACCAAGCTCTGCCCCTGAAGTCTGTTTTTGGGATTCCTAGGGGACTTCATTGCTTTGTACCCCTTGCTGCTCTGTTGCACTCACTTCGTGTTTTTCCCCAGTGTGGTGTGGTCAGACTGGGGACAGTTCACACGCCGTGTCTCCAGTGTTGTCCCCCTTAGCACTATGGGTCAGTGAGGGGACGCTGTCGCTCTTGGTGGTGCTAGTCCTACGGTCCTTTCTGTGCATTGGCTGCTCTGAGCAAGAATATCATCCTCTGGGCTTGGTGGGCCAGAGTGCAGTCCACTCTCTCCCTCTTTCTCTCCTTTCCTCTTAGTTTGCTTCTGTGTATTCTGAGCAGACCCGTCACCCCCGCTGAGCTGTATCTTCAGCGCTGTCCTCTGTAGTGCATTCTTCTGGGGAGGGTGTCCATGTAGCTGGGATTGGGGCCTCTTTGCAGACCTCTCTGTTGGTTTGCTGCTTCATGCTGGTATATTGTTTTCTAGTCTTGGTACACTAGGTTCAGGTCTGGTTCCTCTCTCTCTTTCCTGTGGGGATATAACAACACCCTTCCCTTGGGTGGGTTAGTGTCCTGTTCCTCTGCTACGCATTTTTTTCCTTTTTCCCTCCTTTTTAGTCAGTTGCCATATGTATCCCTGGGTTGGTTCTAACTCCTGTCAGAGTGCCTGGACCTCACGCCAGGAGTTTATGCAATCATTAGCTTTTCCCCTATGTCCCTTTTGCTTTTTAAGCTTACCTCAGTGGACTCATCTTGTACTTGTCCTTTTGTGCTTGGCTAACTTCCTTTAGCATAATTCCCTCCAACTCTCCCCATGCAGTGATGCACTTCATGCATTCATCACTGCTTTTAAAATTTTAACATATTATCCCATTCTGTGACTTAATTTTATCAGATGGGATGATGCATGACAAATGAATTGATGTATTGTTTTTACATACAAAATGAGCTTGTTAATAAAGTATTGGAAATATACTCAAATCATGTTGATTGCAGTAGTGTCATTTGTGATAGTTTATTTACTTGCCTCAAATATTAGATGATAATATCTAATTCTGGCTTCATCTTCCCCTTATTGAACTCAGTGTCTTTGAATAAACTTCTTACCACCATGTGCCTCAATTTATACTCATTTACAAAAGGAATTCTTTGAAATAGCTTACCCTCAAAGTCTCTTATTGTCAAAACATTTTGTAATTTTATTTAAAGTGAGAGCATTTTCCTGAATCTTCTTTATATTGGTGCTTTTGGTTTTGACATTTTGGAAGAAAGCTACCATGTGGTTAAATTTGGTTTTGGCCGCTTGAAGATATGTTGTAAATATTTGGCTCTGTGTTCTTGAGCTAGAGATTTTAGGCCATGTATGACTCTGGTTATTTCTGAATTTTTCTTTTGGAAATTTGACAGGTTGATGTGTTAAGTGTGGTTGTGAGAACCGTTGAAATAAGTAAGGTTTATTGATTAGTTTTTCTCATGTTATATCATGAAAGCATTATGCTAGTTTTATGTTATGTCCTAAAATAGTATTATGAAAATTGGCAAGCTGTCTTACAAACAACCCAAGCCCCTCATTTACAAGAGGAAGAAGCGTGCTTCACAATGTGCTGTTAACTGGCTCCAGGTTCTTGTTGTGCGTGTGTCAGAAAAAGAGCATTGACATTCCTGTCTTCATTCATTCATTCATTCATTCAGCATGTGTGTGGTATTTGACATATAAAGCAGCCTTATTTCAAGAACAGCATCCAAATAATGATTGATTTTAACATACTTATTTGGATGTTAAATAACTCCTTGGTGGAGAACAGAAACACCTTTTCTACTCCCAAATATAGTAGCCTCATTCCATCGCTACATTATTCAGTCCCTCTTCTTTGAGCTCATGGTCTGTACAAGGTACCATTTGATCGATGGACATTGAATTTTTTGTAAAGCATTACCTTCTCAATTTGAACTTATTACCAAATGTTTATATTTCTCTGATGTCTTGTCTTTTCCTCACCTTTTCGAGTGCCATAGTGTTGGAGAATACGGTCATTACCACTTCTAAAATATGATAGTCTTTTAATTGGCTTCTATTCTCCTAACAGGCTTTGCCTTTATTTCTTCCAGCTTCAATTTTTTTTCAGTCTTTCATTTCTTTTTCTCTTCCTTGCATTTCTTCTCATATAAAGAAAGACACAAACACAAAACACAGCTATTTCTGGAATTTTCTTTCTAAGACTATGTATGCTGCCAGTAACATTAATTAAATAATTTATGAATCTAGCTATCCCAGGCTAGACGTCATTGTAGGTATCACAGAGCCTTTATTTACAAAGTGTAACCTTTCACGAGACTTTGAAACTAGTCAGGGAGGAACCGATAATGAACAGATAATGAACAAACAAGGACCGCACAGTATTAGGTGGTGGTTGATACTATGAAGAAAAATGAAGTAAGGTCAGAGGATAAAGAGAGCTGTGCCATCCTGTTACACAGAGCCATCTGGGAAGACCTCTCTGATAGAAGGTTGAGGAAGTGAGTGTATAATATGAGGAAGAATATTCTAAGTAGAGGAAATGGGAAGTGCCCAAACCTTGGAAGTGTGCTTGTAATTGCTGAGCAAGGCAAATGACAACAGTTTGAAAGGGAGTCAAGGAGAAAGTGGTGTATCTTTTGGGCAATGGGAAGGATTTTGAATTTCACTTGTAGTAATGTGAAAATCAGTTGGGAAATCTTGGCAGCTGAATAGTATTTTCTTACTTATTAATTAGTTATTTAACACTCATGTTGCCAGGTACTATTTTTGGGGGTGTGGCTATAGCAGAAGGCACTCTGGTGGCACAGTGGACTAATTATTGGGTTGCTAACTGAAAGGTAGGTGGTTGGAACCCAGTCACTCCGACTTTTTTAAAGATTAACATACTTGGAAACCTCTGGAGCAGATCTACTCTAGTCTGTAGGGTCGCTGTGATTTGGAATTGACCTGTAGGCAGTGGCTTTGAATGCATCATTTACTAACAATTCTTTTCTTGTCTTTTTTTTTTTAATTTAAAGGTGTTTATTCCTGATCAGTATAGGTCAGATGCATACACACAGAGCCGTCAGAGACACTAATGTTTGGCCAACCTTAAGATTGTGCTACAACACTGTGCTACAATCAGATTTTGTGGCACACAAAATTTGCTGAGGGCTCCATGTGTAAGGTAGATTTGAGAAGGGGAAGTAGCAAGAGCAACTCCTTGGGTTAGAGGTAAGATTTCAGTCTGTGGCTCTAGCCCTATCACCTACCCTAGCATCTTCAATACTGCCTCTCCTGCTAGAAAAACAATGCAAATAAATTTGACTTAAAGAAGTCAAAAGGAAAAAAAAAAAGACCAACAATAAAATTTAAAAAGGAAAATAATCAACTTTCTAACTTTTACTAATTTAGAAGTAGACTAATAAACGTTTGGAATGAAGGAACTTCCAGAAAGGTGGTGGAGAACTAGCCAGATGCACTATGAATCTGTGCGACATCGCATAAAAATAATGAACACGGAGGACATCATGCTGAGTGAAATGATTAAATAACAAAGGACAATATTGCGTTATTATAAAGAGTTAAAAATGTTTTTCATTAAAGGTACAGACATTGGTGGTGACCAGAGGGTGGGAAGAAAAGGAAGGTAAAGTAAGGGGAAGTCACAAGCTAGAGAGTAGACAAGGGTTAACTTGAGTGGATTGGGAAGACAATATTCAACAAGAGGAGGATGGACACAAAGTGATGGAAATAGGGCTAGACATTGGGAAGTTTGATGAGTTGGATGTAAAACTGATCATTTGTGAAGTCTCACCTAAATAAACAAATTTATTGTTTTTTAAAGTTTGAAACTAAAAGCAGTTTCTTTGAGTTTTGTTTTGGATTTTTAAAATTTTTTTACACCAAGTTTGGTGCACTTACCCACACACATTGAAAAAGTATGTGCCTGGGAATAATGAGGGCAACAAATGTATAGATGTG
>NW_022103918.1:15543361-15554671 GCF_000313985.2 Echinops telfairi
AAAAAAAAAAAAGACAATGATTACAAGTAAGAAAAATTTTGGTCTTTGACACTAGTTGTAGGACCTAAAATAAAAAAATAAAAATAAAAGAAAGAAAAAGTATGTGCCAACTATGCTCACGATAGGACATGTCCACAGCCCTACCCAGAGCACATGGGATCACTATGCTGAAGTATAAGCAGTGCCATTGTTTCAAGGACAAGAAAAGACAACATAAAATAGAATCCAACCCAAAATAATACTGGTGGGCAGGGACAGATGTATCTTACGTTTCAGATGATTTCCCATACATCTAAAGATCCCTGTGCGTGGTGGAATGCTCTGCTCCAAACCTAAAGGTCAGTCGATGGTTTGAACCCAGCAGGCTTTCTGTGGGAAAGAGATGCAGCAGCGTCCTCCCATGCTACAGGGCAGTTCTCGTCTGGTCCCCGGAGTCAGAATTGACTCGATGGCTTGCAAGCATTCCTGCCGCTGGATGAGGATGAGCATGGAATCGCGGAAAAAAGGATGTAGTTGTTCCGGTGAATATCTGTATCTGGACATGTTATCTTAATTTCCCCCTCTATTTTTGGAATATACTAATTGCATATACTTAAAATTCCTCAATAACTCTAAATCACCCATGTGTCTATTTCTGGTCTATTTAATCTTGTCCATTGTTCTCTTATAATTTTATATTGAAACCTGGACATTGTGTTGAACAATTGGAGAGGTTCCAAAGGATGTTAGTGCTCTCCAGAGAAAGTTCTGCCTTATTTTTCTTTCTCAGGAAGTTTGGGAGACTGGTCATCTGAATTTATTAACGCTCAATCTTTGTTATGCAATAGAATCACCTGAAGAAACAATAAAAAATATAGAAGCACGAGCTTTTTGAAGTAATGTGGGGCCTGAAACCCTGTGTTTCTTCAGGTGATTCATATATGCTTTAGATGCAGTGGTTCTCAACCTTCCTAATGCCATGACCCTTGAATACAGTTCCTCATGTTGTGGTGACCCCCTCTCCCCAACCATAACATTATTCTCGTTGCTACTTCATAACTGTAATTTTGCTACTGTTATGCAGGATGTATTTTCATTGTTACAAATTGAACATAATGAAAACAGTGATTAATCACAAAACCAATGTGTAATTATATAGTGTGAAAGATTTATTTCTAATGACAAATAAATGAAATTTTGTCTTGAAGCATGGTGTAGCGTCGGTAACAGTCTTCACGCTGGGTACTTGTTCGTGGGCGTGTCTGCATGAGGGCGGACCCACCTGAAGACAGACAGAGAAGCTGTGTCTCGGTTCCTAAGACCATCAGAAAGATGTGTTTTCCAATGGTCTTAGACGACCCCTGTGAAAGGGTTGTTTGACCTCCAAAGGGGTCGCAACACACAGGTTGAGAACCTCTGTCTTAGAGTGTAACCTCCGCTTAGTTTCAGTTGAGAGTTTGAGATATTTATTGGAATCCTATTTATAGGTTCTATTGAGTAGTGGTTATGTGTTGACCCTCTTCACTGTAAGGTCGACAGTTTAAAACCACCATAGGTTCCATGGGAGAAAGATGGGACCTTATAATCCTGTAAAGAGTTAGTTTCAGAAGCAGTGGCCCTAAGTTCTGTAGGGTCACTAGGATTCAGAATTAGCGCAATGACAAGGAGTTTGGTTTTTGCTTTTTTTTTTGAGCATAAATATCTTGTGGCTCTGAGGTCTGACAAAACTCATCTGCATTTCTAAGCTGAAGCTCCAGGCTTCTGGAGTATCTTTGCAACATAGCTCCACAATATGAGAAATACATGAAGAAAAATTAAGTAGAATATTTGCTCAACTTTTGGACCTTCATTTTTTCCTGACTTTTAGATTCTCGCCATTCTAATTTTTGCTCCTTCAAAGCCAACACTACCTAAATATTTGATGTTTTCCCTTGTCGTGTCTTTTGGTGGCAGCCCTTTGTCTGGGCCTATTTTCAGTATCCTAGTTCTTGAACCTAGCTTAGAAATGCCGGATGCTCCAGGGAAAAGCACCATTGTTTGGTGTTACCTCACTCACCACACAGCATGGTTTTCCCTTCTCTGGTATTATTTCCCCTTAATTTCCCATTCTCTCCAAGTTCGCTAATACTTGTAAACAGAACTACAACAAAATAAAACATGGCTTTTAATTTTCAACAGCAGCATTGGCATGCCACAAACCACCCATCATTCAAGGATGCACAAGTAAAATTTGAAAACTGGAGAACCAATCATGGCTTAGCAATTGTTTTCTCTTTTCTTTCAGGAAAAACATAAACAAGAATTGGAAGACATGAGAAAAGCTGGGCACGACGCTCTCAGCATTATTGTGGATGAATATAAGGTAGAGAGTTAACATTCTGTCTATAGTACTTGGTTATTTTTAACCTTGGATCATGCCCATAAAATTTTAATACACATAGACAAGGACAAACATACATAAATTACAGAATTATACTGTAGTTTTGTTTTGTTATAGAATTCCTTTCAACTTACCAATAAGTGTTCACTGAACATTCTTTGTGGATTACAAAAAGTAATATTCAATGTTACTGTATATTTTAGAAGCTTATAAATTATTTGAAAATAGGATTGGTAGGTGAATAAGTATAAGAACAAAAAATAACAAAATTACATGCTACACTAGGGGATAAAGTAAAATGTAATCACTCATTTGAAATATATTTATCTCTTCCCTTCTTTTTACTGACTACCTTTTCTGCCCTCTTTCTTCTGCTGTTCTCTTCAAACTCCTCTTTTTCATTTCTTTTTGCTTCTTAAATAAATTGAGTAGTTTGGCTTCATTTTAATAATAGCAACAATTATGATAAATGTCAGTATCATTGATATCCATAGTTTTTTAAAAAATTGAATCTGTAAATACCTGAACATTAAAGTCAAATTGAGATCTTAGAGAAAGTATTTTTTTCCCTCCTAAACTTGATGTTATTTTTTTTCCTTTTCTTTTTAAAAAATAATCACATTGGAAGAATACATTCCCATTGAAATAAAATTTAAACAGTTCTCCACAGGAGTAAGCACTGCTGGAAGTTTGATGTACATCCTTGTAGATGGTTTTTATCCATACGTACATATATATGTTATTTTTTTCCAAAAGGAAGACCCTCGATGAGATGGATTGACACAGAGTGACTACAACAATGGGTACAAATATATGAGTAATTGTGAGGGTGGTGCAGGACAGGGCACTGTTTCTTTTTGTTTTACCTAGGGTCACTGGGAGTCAACTGACTTGAACAGTACCTGTGTTAGTCCAGGTTGAGATAGAGAAACAAATCCAGGAACACTCAGATATATGTAACAGAGAACTTTATATCAAAGAGTAATTATATATTAAGAAAACACCCCAGCCCAATCCATATCAAGCCCGTAAGTCCTATATTAGCCCATATGTTCGGTACTAGTCTGTAAATTCCTCTTCAGACTCACACAACATAGGCAATGATGCCAAGTGCAGGAAGATCACAGGTCAATGGGTGGAATGTCTTGTGGATCCAGTGGCAGTGGAAGCATCTTAGCGCTGGTGTGGGTCTCCATGTGGCTCCTCTAGCTCCAAGGCTCTGGCTGCCATCAGCTGTCTCCATATGGCTTGCCAACAGGAATGTCTTGCAGGGTGATGAAGCAGAGAGAGCATGTCTCACCTCCATTGAACTATTTATCTCCATAGTGCCTCCAACTGAGGTCATCAAGCTTCAACCTGATTGACAGGCTAAACTCCACCCCTTCACAAGTTGACAGTAGATTCTGTAACTGCCACCATACCTAACAACAATAATAAAATGTTAATACAATCATGTGTAGCTTGATATTCATTCATGAAATGTTTTATTCATTTTTTTCTCTTGTTACTCCATACATTTACTCAATGTAATTTTCACATCGGTATCAACTTGTCTTACTGATATTTCTGTTCATTGTTGATAGGTGCCATTGAGTCAGTTCCAACGCATGGTGTCCTATGTATCATAGTCCGCAACATTGCCTAAACCTGTACCATCCTCACAATCTCTGTTATGTTTGAACTCATTTTTACCCCAATTATGTAGATCCATCTACCTGAGTATCTTCTTTTTTGCCAACCTACCTTACCTTGAGACATCCTTCATTCAAAGGAACATTCTGGCTCTACTTCTTACATGACAGATTTGTTTGTTCTTTTGGCAGTCCGTGATACTGTCACTATTAAGTATCATAACTTAAATGCATCAATTCTTCTCTGGTTTTCTTTATTCATCATCCAGCTTCCACATGGATATAAGTTGATTGAAATTACTACAGTTTGGGTTCAGGCACACCTAAGACTTTGAAGTAACATCTTTGCTCTTGAAAATTTTAAAGGGCTCTTGTACAGCAGATTTACACAAAGCAGTGCATTACTTGATTTCTTGACTACTGTTTCCATGACTACTATTTGACTGTCAGTTTGTCATACTGTGGTGGCTTGGGTATTTCTGTAATATTAGAATATGTGGCACTGGTATTTCAAATACCTACAGGATCACCCAAAGTGACAAATTTCGGAGCTTCCAGAGTAAGAACAGACAATGAAGAAGGATTCAGCTGCTCACTTTGAAAGAAGAAGCCACTTAAAACTTTATATGTAACTTGTTTATGCCAAGAAATTTGGAAGACAGCTAATTAGTCAACTGACTGGAAGTGATCTATATTTGTGCCCATTCCAAATAAAGGTGACCCAATAGAATGCTCAAACTACAGAACAATATTACTGATATTGCACACAAGTAAAATTTTGCTGAAAATTATCCAACAACTATTACAGCAGTACATTGACAGGGAACTTCCCGAAATTTGGGCCAGATTGAGAAGAGGACATGGGACAAAGGATATCATTGCTGACATCAGATGGATCATAGCTCAAAGCAGGTAGCACCAGAAAGATGATTTCTTGTGTTTTATTGACTATGCCAAGCATTTGACTGTGTGAACCATAATAAAGTGTGAATAACTTTGAGATGAATAGGAATTCCAGAACACTTCATTGTATCCATGAGGACCTTGTACATAAATTATAAGGCAGTTGTGTGAACAGAACCAAGGAATACTGCATGGCTTAAAATCAGGAAAGGTGTGCTTCAGGGTTGTATCTGGTTACCATACTTGTTCAATCTGCATGCTGAGCAAATCATCAGAGAACCTGGATTACAAGAAAAAGAATGTGGTATCAGGATTGGAGTAAGGCTTATTAACAACCTACGATATGCAGATGACGTAATCTTGTTTGGTGAAATTGAGAAGGATCTGAAGATCAAGGATTGCAGCCTTCAATATGGCTTATAACTCAATGTAAAGAAGACAAAACAGAGCAATAGGTTACATCATGATAAAAGGAGAAAAGGCCGAAGTTAGCCAGGAATTGTCTTACTTGGATCTGCCACAAATGCTCATAGAAGGAGCAGTCGAGAGGTCAGATGATGAAATGCATTAGGTAGATTTGCTACACAAGACTTTTTAGGGTAGTGAAAAACAAAGATATTGCTTTGAGAACTAAGGTGCACCTGATTGAAGCCATGGTATTTTCAGTTGCTTCATATCCGTGTGAAAGTTGGACATTGAATAAGGAAGACTGAGGAAGAATCAATGCGTTTGAATTATGGTACTGGAGAAGAATATTGAAAGTACCATGGACTGCTATAAGGACAAAGCAGTTTGTCTTGCAAGATATATGACCAGAGTGCTCCTTAAAGGCAAGAATGGCAAAACAGTCTTTCATACTTTGGCCATGTTGTCAGGAGAGACCAGTTCCTGGAGAAGGACGTCTTGTTTGGTAAAGTGGAGGGGTGGTGAAAAAGAGGAGACTCCCAGGGAGCTGAATTGACATCCGCACTGTAACAATCAGCTCGTGCATAGGAATAAGGATAAGGATGGCGCAGGACCTGGCGACATTTCATTTTGTTGTGCATAGCGTTGCTGTGGATCGGAACTGACTTGATGGCACATCAAATCAGGTTATATGGGTGTTGATTGTGGTTTCAAGTAGAATAAAATCCTTGAAAATTTGGATATTTTCTGTTTATCAAAATGTTGTCTATTGGTCCAGTTGCGAGTATTTTGGTTTTCCTTACATTGAGTGGAAATCCATACTGAAAGCCATGTCTTTGATCTTTATCAGTAAGTGCCTTAAATCCTTTTGATTTCATCAAGCAAAACCATGCCATCTATGTATCACAGACTGTTAATAAGCTTTCCTCGGATCCTACTACCATGTTCTTCATGTAATCCAGCTCCTCAGATGATTTCTTAGCATACAGAGTGAATGAATATGGTGAAAGGATACAACCTTGATGAGCACCATTCCTTATGCAATACCCCCTTTTCCTATTTGCATTACTGCCTCCTTTTTAAAGTATACATATCTCATGAGCACAGTTAAGTCTGTAATTCTGATGACTTGAAATGTTATCTATAGTTTGTTATGATCCATACAGTTTTATGCCTTTGCAAAGTCAATAAAACCCAAGTAAATACATTTCTGGTATTTTCTACTTCCATCCGAAATTACCTTATATAATGAGGTATATTACATGTCCTCTTCGGAATCCAGCTCACATTTTTGGCAAATCCTTGATGTACTTCTGCAACTGTTTTAAAAAATTATCTTAAGCACAATTTTACTTGCATGTGATATGTACATTATTCTGTGAAAGTTTTTACATTCTGTTTATTGACCTTTCTTTGGAATGGGCACACGTATGGATGTCTTACATATATATATATATGTAATCATTTTATTAAGGCTCTTAAAACTAATATAACAATCCATACATTCAATTGTATAAAGCATATTTGTACATATGTTGCTATCATTTTTTAAACATTTGCTTTCTATTTGAGCCCTTGGTATCAATTTCTCTTTTTTCCCCTCCCTCCCCCCTCTTCCCACCCTCGTGACCCCTTGATAAATTATAAATTATTATTTTCATATCTTACACCAACCACTGTCTTCCTTCACCCAAGTTTCTGTTGTTCGCCCCCCTGGGTGTGTGTGGTTGTTATGTGTGGATCTTTGTGATCGGTTCCCGCTTCGTCCCCTCCTCCTCCCACCTTCTCTTAACCCTCCTGGTATCGCTACTTCCATTTTGGTTCCTGAGGGTTTTATCGGACCTGGATTCCTCTCTAATCTGAGCCAATACCTATTCATGTAGCAGAAGATCATTATTAATCCTCCAAGTGTTGCCCTTGTTTCTCTGGTCATCCTATTGTTGATCTCCAGCTTTTTGCTGTGGTGGTCTGAGAGGGACGTGTGAGCATGCTCTATGTGTTTGAATTTACTCAGGCTCGACTTGTGTCCCAGCATGTAGTCTATTTTATAAAAAATGAGCCATGTGCTCTGGAAAAAAAATTTCACTAGAAAAGAATATCAATATTTTTGTATTTGGATGGAGAGCTCTGTTAATGTGTATCAGGTCCAGTTGCCTAACTGAAGTGTTTAACTCTGTTGCCTCCTTGCTGAGCTGCTTTACCCCAGTGATCTATCTTTCTCTGATAGCAGTGTATTAAAGTCACCTACTGTGATTGTTGAGTGTGTGATTTCTTTTGTCATTTTTTTAACAGTTTGATGAATTTTGTGGGTCTCTCCTTAGGTGTGTATATATTTATTATGCTCACTGGTTCCTGATGTACTGAACCTTTGAACATTATACAGTGCCCATCCTTGTCTCTTATTATGGTTTGCACCTTGAGGTCAATTTTGTCGGAGATTAGGATTGCAACCCCTGATTTTTTAAAATTGCCGTTTGCCTGGTATATTTTCTACCAGCCTTTAATTCTTAGTCTATTTTTGTCTGCAAGCTTAAGATATGTCTCTTTCAGGCAATAGATTGATGGCTTATGTTTTCCAAGCCAGTCTGCTAACCTTTTTCTTTTAATGGGTGAGTTCAGACTGTTGACATTCAGTTGACATTCAGACTGTTGACATTTTTTTTACCACCATCTGTGGATTCATTGCTGTCATCTTGTAACTTTGTGTTGGGTGTTTTCCTATCTCTATTCATGTCAGTGTGCTGTGGTTATGTGGGGGTGGGGGTGGTTTCTTGCCTTCTTTTCCCTCTAAGGCAATTTTATCTTGGTAGTTGTTTTTATCATGTTGACTTCTGGATGGAGTTGTGTTATATGGTGGGCCCTGGCTTGTGCTTTGTGGATGTTGGTCTTCTGACCACAGTGAGTTGGCAAGGATTTCCACAGGGTTGGGTGTCTGATGGCATAGTCTTTGAGTTTTTCCTTGTTGGGAAGGCTCTTACCTCAACATCTATCTTAATAGATAGTTTGGCATTGTAGAGAATTCTCAGGTTGGCATTTTTTATTTCAACTTTCCGAAGATAGTACTCCATTCTCTCATTTTCATGGTATCTGCTGATAGGTCTGAGCATATTCTTTTCTGAGCACCATTGTATGTGACTGCCTTTTTTCTCTTGCTGTCTTAAATTGTTCCCTTTTTCCTCGAATTTGGTTAATTTAACTATTTCATCCCTTGGTGAGTTTTTCCTGGGCTTTAGTCTAATTGGTGACCTTTCTGCTTCCTGTGTGAATGTCTGTTTCTCATTCATTAAGGTGGGTAAGTTTGCTTCCAGAAATTCTCTCGCAAATTTAGCTATCAACTTCTTCCTTGTGTTTTGTTGTAGTAGACCAGTTTTTTAAATATTGTTCCTCTTCATAGCATCTGTCATTGTTCTTAGGTTTTCTTCTGCCTGTTTGATTATCTTGTTGGACTTTATTACCTGTTTTTTGAAGTCTGCCTGATTGTCCCTGAGATCGCTAGTATGATTCTCCTCCTTTTCTGTTCTGTTGGTGAGGTCTGTTATCTCATGTTTTGCTTCTGTCACCTCATCCATTAGTTCTTGTATTTCCCTTTGGTTTGTGGACTTCATCCCCTCTATTGTGCACTTCATATACTCTGTCATTATGTCTTTATTCTGCATTGCTTCCCTCATATCCTATATTTCTCCAAGCAGTATCCTGAAGATTTCTTTTTGTGACAGATCAACGTTTGTTTCTTCTGTGAGTGCCATTATGTTTGACTTGCTCCACTGTTGTGTTTTGTTTTCCTTGCTTTCTTGTTGAGGTTTCTGAAGTATGTTGCTGTCTATGTGTGGTTTTGGAAGAATTTGGTGCAGTGTCCAAATTGGCACCAAATTTAGAAGAATTTGATGCCAGTGGTCCCTGAGCTCTTTCTTTTTGTGCCTGATAAGAGTGGTTTTGAGGACTACCTGTGTCCTACTATGGTGGTCGGTCAGACTGCTGTGTAGGTGAGGTGCCACTGCATCTCAGTGGCCAGCGGTGGTGGGGGTGCTTCAGAGGGTACGCTAAGGCCGGTGGCTGTAGGTATGCCACAGGGTTGGGTTGGGTCTGCATGTGGGCCTGGGCCTGGTCTGGACTGTTTATAGATCTCTTTTTGTAAGTTGGCCAAGGAGCTGTCTTTCAAATTTCTTGGCTGAGATTACTGAGTGTTCCCAGCACTCGTGTCTGTTGAAAGTTTTAGTTGATTCTCTGTCAATTCATGGCCACTTGTATACTAATGTCTTCAGCCCAGCTCGCGATCTCCTATTTCTTTTCTAGCACCACAAACTACTGAGCTTCCCAGTTACCAAACTGCATATTTCTGTACCCAGTAATTATCAGTACATCTTGATTGCAAGTGTTATCAGTTTCCTACTGAAGAAATTGATAATTTTCAGTTTTCTTACCACTAGTTTTCAGTATGTGTTTTATAAATTGAATAACAGTTGTATTAACTAGTCTGCCTATAGGCTTATAGATATTATTCTATAACATCTAATTGTACTTCGAAGTACTTATTGAAATGTTCATTTTGAAGTTGAACCTTTGTCATTCCTATTGAATTGATCATTTCTGTAGTCATTTCAATAATTTAATTAAATAAATATTTCTCAATTTGTTGAACACCCTCTAATCAATGTCCAGAAATTTAATGATTGTTTGTGGCTACATGTGTGTGTTTGTGTTTAACCTGTTTAAGAGAATTCTCCAGGCAAGAGGTTTCCCTTAAGCCCCACATATAAGTAATGTAGAAATTCTTTTCTTTCAATACAAATGAATATAAGGTACTTAGTTTTAGGAGAATATATATATATGTATATATATAAAATACCCATTTGTTTAAAGTTCTGTAAAGTCACAAACTTTTCTGAAAACTTAAACTCACAACTATGGAGTAGATTCTGACTCAGTGACCCTAAAGGAGAGGGTAGAATTACCCCTGTGAGTTCCTGAGACTGTAACTGTTTATAGGAGTAGAAAGCCCTGTCTGTCTCCCACAGAGCTGGTGGTTTTGAACTGCTGATCTTGTGGATTGGAGCCCAATGCATTACCACTATGATACCAGGGCTCTTTAGAGAGAAACCTTTATTAAATAAAAATATTAAAATATGATGCTCTTGCTTCTTAATCCTCTAGTTAGGTCTGTAAACTTATGAAGGCAGCATTTTTATCTTTGTAACTCTTTGATGAAGAATTCTGTGCTCTTTGATTTACATCACATCAAGATGGCAGTTTTGGCATCCTTAAAGAACTTAGTGTGTACTCCTTTTAAATATTCTTTGAGTTTGGGGAACCAAAAGAAATCTTTCCAAAAAAAAAATCTTTCAGGACAAGATCAAGGCTATTGTGTGGAAAGGTAGCTACCTTCAAATAATGAGCAGGTGCATTTTTGTGGAAAATCAATGCCTCATGTACATTTCCTGCTTTTAAAAAAATCACAAATGCAATTCTCATGAAATATCTTCATATAGAGCCTCTGTGATTGTCGTGTGTCTTTAGAGAAAAGCTATCAAAAGAACAGTCTATAAAACCATCCGAGATGACCTTTCTGCCTTGAATTTAATTGGCTGAGCATGTCCCCTTGGAGGCTACTGTATTGATTAAGCGTTTTTGTTTGTTTGTTTTGTGTCTTTCTTGAAGGCACCCTGTACCCTGATGAACAATTCCCACACATTTTTTTATTATTATATAGATTGCTTCCCCCCATTGTAAAGGCAGTCTTCCTATATCTTCCTTTTGGTACCATTTCCATGTGCTCTTCTTCTCTGCCCTTTCCTATCTTCTGAGCTTTATCCATGGGCATGTGTTTCCCTTGTGATTTTGTATGACTGATTGATCTAAGAAATGTGTACCTCTCTCGTATTATTCACTTTATATATTTGTCTGTAGTTTGACTGAACATTGAGCCATTGGGATGGTGTGTTAGTCTGGATTGTCTAGAGAAACAAACCAAGTGATACACACACACACACACACACACACACACACACACACACA